>NW_019525473.1:1009558-1010262 GCF_002814215.2 Seriola lalandi dorsalis | reverse complement strand
GCTGTCAGGAATAAATTAACTTTGGATCACACAGACTATATCAGAAGTGTCACCCCTCAGGAAGATTATTTTACAAAGCAAGAGCTGATACGTGTAAGTATTATCTTCATATAATATTGTGTGTGTGTCTTTCATGACTGTTGTTATTATTATTTACCAACAAATTAGCCTACGTTATAACTAGCTAAAACTAATGATATAATACAAGAGGTGATGAAGTGCACAAACTTGGAAGGATGGAGAGTAGCAACAGCTAGAGGAAAAGAATGGAAAAATGTCCTCAAAGATGAATTCATGGCCTTCGTTGGATTGACCCTGCTTGCAGGAAGTGAGAAGAACTGGGATGTATCAGTCCGTAAGTTGTTTGGGAGTCCTCTACATGATCCCATGTACAAGGCCACTTTGGCTGCTGGAAGATTTGAAGACATTCGCCGTACCTGGCGCTTCGACGATAAGAGGACCAGAGCCTTCCGACTGGAAACAGACCATATGGCAGCCTTCCGCTATGTATGGGACCTATTCCTGGTCAACTGCAGACAGCGATTCATCCCCAGTGATTGTGTCACTGTGGACGAACAGCTTGTGCCATTCAGGGGTAGGTGCAAGTTTCTACAGTACATGCCAAGCAAGCCCGCCAAGTACGGCCTAAAGATCTTCTGGGTTTGTGATGCACGCATCCCCTATGCAATAGATGGTATAGTTTA
>NW_019525473.1:970329-1009508 GCF_002814215.2 Seriola lalandi dorsalis | reverse complement strand
TTTCCGCACTGATGGGGTTGTTTCGGTTGGTTGGAGATGTTACTGCATCCTTCACAAACACAACAACGATCATTATTCCCTTGTGATTGAGTCAGTATCTTTTAAATTAAATTCAGCATCGTGTAAGGTTTCCAGAACGCTGTGACGTGGAATGACAGCAGCTCTTTATGATTTGGTCTTAGTTAGTTAGGAGTCCTCTCGACTATTTCTAACTTCTCCCTCTTAGGAGCTACTTTTAGCACTAAGTGGCTTTGTGAATAGCTCTTAGTCAAAAAAATTAGTAGTCCTTAACTTAGGACCGACACGGCCATTATTTTTAGGAGTTTCTCCTAAATCGGACAGTTAGGAGCTACTGTTAGCCAAGATGCTTTGTGAATACGGGCCCCAGTAAATAGAAGCCTTAGCTAGTATTTAAGAACATGATGTAGATCTTAAAGGTTCCATATTGTATAAAGGTAGATGTCCATGTGTAGTTTGATTATAAAGCAGGTTTAGGTTCTATATTAATACTGTGAAAGTATCAAAGCCTCAGTCCACAGAGAAATGCACACAGCCTGTATTCAGAAACTGAGCCTTAAAACCAGCCGTCAGGACTTCTGGAACTTTGTGACGTCACAACAAAGCAGTCACCGCCCTCTGTCATGTACCAAGCCCCGCCAACCTGGACCCACCTTGTAGGATTTGGTTTCTCTTAGTGTTTACCTGAAATTTGTTATATATATTCATTCAATCACTCAGAAAAGTGTCAGCCAATGATCCTCTCTTCTGATTGGCTCACCAACCTGTTTTTACTAGAGCTCCAGAGAGAAGCCTGAGAGAGGAGATGTAAATCTAAATTGCAATTGTTTTTTGGTTCATTAAACCACAAATATATCTTCTTATGGATCAACACTTCAAATAAATATGGGACCTTAATCACCATCATTCTAATTTTCTTTTACTCTTCATCACGTACAATAAGTGATAACCACAAAGAAACAATAGTTGTTTTCAGTTGTAATTTTAATCTAAAGTAGTAGACTACAGAAGGTGGGATGACAGATTGAATAAGTGTGTCTGAGTACATGAGGCATTAGCTCATTAGTATTTCAGGTCTTCCTGCTGGACATCAGGAATACAGGAATCTAATTATTTCCTCCGGTCTGCAGTGACTCAGTCCAGCAGGGCAGCCATGAACATTATGAAGCGGGACTCTATAACAAACCAGGAATCCTTCCCAGGGCTGAGATGGAGTGAAGCGAAACCAGCCTACCCCAGGTAAAAACGTGTGGTTGTCACGCCTAATTGAGCGCTATCTCTGCGCGTCACACCGCTCATACTTCTTTCTGCAGTGGAGGTAATGCACAGAGAGTCGATAAGGTGGCACTCCATGTGATTATCATTGTGTGAGCAGCGGTAGGCACTTCACGTCTTTGACTCACCACTTGCCTGAGTGGTGCAGAGTGGAGGTGTGTGACAGTAGCAGCAGAGCAATGCAGAGGATTTGGGACACTGCTTCTAAGCTTCTAACCTTGTTAACATGTCCGTGGTGTTTTTTGTATTTGATACAAGACATCAAATAAGCAGTCAACGCCACCAGCTTCATTAACACAACCATAAACACCGCTTCAGTTACAAGCTATCCAATAGCATAAACAAATAAAAGATGCTAACTACGCTAACCGTTCTGATCCGTCTGCTAGTCTCTGGTTCTGGTTTCAGACTCCTGCTCTGAGTCTGAGTCTGACTGAGGCTCAAACATGTGGCTGAGTCTCTCTCTTCAAAAATCACATCAGAGACACACCATTACACTAGCTGACATTCCCCTTCATTACCACTAACACGGACACTATTTATTCTGAATGCTTCCCTTATACGCCGCTGTGTTGTCAGGAACAATCACTGGCACACTAAACAAAAGCTTAATGACCAAAACATAGTCCTCAACGAATCATTGTATTCCCCTGTTTCAGTAACATTTGCAAAAAAACAAAAAAAAAACAGTTGTTAAACCTTTTTTTTTTTTTTTTAAATAGAAACAATATATATTTGACCTGTGTTTGAAGGTTGATGCGATACAGGGTGGAATGTGAAATGAAAAAGTAATGAGAAAAATATGTTATTTTGTGGGGTTTTTTTTCATGCTATTTGTAAACAATAATACACCTATGGAATATCACAAGCCTATCTTTTAAGTCTTATCAAAAAACACTTCACAGATTCTGTTATTGTCTTTATTCTGAATTTGTACTGTTGGAAATTAAACATTAACTGCATTCTCTGACCTTTGGTCCATCACTGCTACAGTTAACTCATTTATATGTGAGGATTCAAAATTTCTGAAAAACATTCCTTTTTTTCAGTCACATGGTTTTTTGGAGTGTGATATGCAGGTGAAGCTCCAGCGGAGCTGCCCTTTGAACTCTTTTGCTCCATTTGGTAACCTTCCAGCCAGAGGACCTCCATGCTGAGTGGGCCCATCCAAATCAAAGTGGTATCTTTCCATATTTGGCCCACCGCCAAAGCACGCATTGCCAGCATTACCAGGTGCCCGTGGCCCCGGTGTAGGGGCTGGAGTCAGGTAGAGCTCTCCAGACCAGATGGCCCTTCCATGGGTCTACATCAGTCAGCCCTCCCCCCCCTGAACCCTTCTGGAGATGAAGATTTCTAAAAAGGCAGAAATGCAATACTGTAGCTGTAGAAATTGTACAACATGGCCCCTAAAATTGACATTAGATATATTGCAGAGTATAAATGTATTAAATCAATATCAAAAGTCTGAACATAGATCTGTCTTACAGCATATTACAGTCTGCCCAGGTTTGAAATGAAATGACAGCAATTCTTCACACAGTATGGCTAATCAGGACAGATTTAGATTCCGAGTCCATCAATGCATTTTACAGAGCCATTGGCCATGTAGCCCCCTTTTCAACATTTCTCCCAGTGCTTGATTGCCGTAAATCAAGAAAGGAACAATCAATGGTCAAATGACTGACTGCACTGCGGCATAGGATGCTGAGGGAAGTCGGGGTTCAAAGTGATCTGGTCACTCTCTCCACACACAATGCACAGTCCCCCTGCAGGCATGTACAAGGTCAAGGTTACAGCTAGACGAAACTGCATAAGCATATATACTCACTTCATATCTGTAAAAAGCAGCTCAGTCAGTGGCTCATGTGAAAAATCCCTGAGGCTGCACACAGCACAAGCTGTTGATACTGTGCTATCTGTCTGTGGATGGAGACTGTGAGCTCATATTGCAAGTTAAATGGTTTTTAATAGAAATGTTTAGATTTCTGAAGGTGATAAAAAAAAAGTTTTAATAGTTTCAGAATGTACTAATCAAAATATCTGTCTTTTTTAAATCTAATAACTGCAGCTAATTTTGAATGCTGTCAGAAGTATTCAAAATATTTAGATCTATTTCTTAAAGCCAATGTAAATCAGTAGCTTTGTCATATTTGGGCTGTTGTGTGTTATATTTTAATCCTCATGAATTAGCCGGTTCTCAGCAAATATAACATACTGCTGTAAAATTCAAGCTTAAATAAGAAGCCAATACCCACAACATGGCACCTTTCACATTTCTCAGTGGCAGAGAAAAAGACAGGAGCGGTATTTGCTTTGTGTGGGGGTACTTCCTTACATCTCCCTCTCTCCCTCCTTCCACGGTTTTCTTTTTCCGTCTCACTCTCTGCTGTCAGATGTTGACTGAATCAGGTTAGAGATGGGAGGTGCAGAAACAGAAGCATCACTGATGAAAATGACAATGTATCTACCCTGTTTGGATATTGAGATGCACAAACTTGCCTACATCCTCCAGGAAAACATGAGCTTATGTAACCTGTAAAAGATAAAAAAAAAAAAAAAGGAAAAGGAGGGGGAGACCTGTAAATGTGTGGTGCAGGTGTGCAGGAATAATTGGAAAGGGAATGAAATTTAAACAGGGTTTAAAAAAAACCTACAAACAATGACGGAGAGATCCATAATTTTCTAACACTTAGGAAATTCAAGGATATTACAATGCAAACGTTTTCTGATTTATAGGCAACACCGAGACAAAAAGTAATAAAGTGCTTTGCAGATAGTGGAGTGATGACAGAACGCTCTGCAGGTTTTATTTGATGTGACAGTGACATTTACTGATTTGTTATTCAACTAAAGTCTGACACGATGAGCACAGATAGTCCTGACATTAGGGAGCGCTATCTGTCTACCTGTTATCAGCACCGCCGGAGTTTATAGTGTTCACCCGCAACATGTGCTCACCGTATACTCGGATCAGACTTTTATCACCTCCAGAATAACATGATAATTATGTGCGGTGCGTTGCAGATGACATGAATAGCAATAGAGTGTTAAATGTTAGCGGTGTAATCGGCTTCCTTCTGAGGAATGCGCGCGAGGCTTTAACACACACGGTCATAGAGCCTAGTGTTGATCTTACTCGGGGTCACAGGGAGTGGTCCGCCATGACGGACGGACGGGTCGCCACGCAACAGCAGCAGTTTAGTTTCTGAAATGTTTCATGCTGACAACACAACATGGAAAAACTACATATCGTAAAGGAAAGAAAACTGTAATCTGTGTATTTATACTCTAAACTGATTACTTTTGTAACAAATATATATCTTTTTGGCCAAGTTCTAAAGCATCTGTTTGTCCCAAACCCATTATGAGTTTAGATCAGCTTTGGTCAGAGGTGGACAAAGTCGACAACTTCTTTACTTGAGTCAGTGTATAGATCTTCCTGGTCAAATATTACTCCAATACGAGTGAAAGTGCATTTTTTATGTCAAATCATTGTTGTATTGTTCCACATTTACAGAATGTAATGAGTAATGAATAAAACAACCTACTGAATGACTGACTTACTGACTGTAGAACCTGTAGAATAAAAAGCTTGTAAGACATGATACAAAGCAGGTAGAAATTGCAATAAAAAACATAATTGAATCAACAAAAGCAGCTTTTGTAATTTTTGTATTTCTTTTTTTTTTTTTTTAAATCTTTAGGCAGTGATGATGTTTGGTCGTGGTAAACGTCATTTATATAACGTCGGCATCGTTAGGACACTGACAGCTTCACACATGACTGACAGTGGATTTTTTTCAAAATAAAATAAAATTCATTCCAGACTAAAAGCTCTGCTTCAAAGTAAGAGTACTTCATAGAAATCTAGTGGAGTCAAAAGAACAATATTTGTCTTTTAAGTGTGGTGGAGTAAAAGTCAGAAGTTCAAAGGAATAAGGTACGCATGCTGGAAAAATATACTAAGTACAGTACTCAAGTACAAATGTACTTGTTACTGTCCACCCCTGGGTTTGGTCCAAACCTACATCAGGCTTTTGTCGTCCATGTGAAAGGGAACAATCAGCATTCACTCCCAGCTCATATGACTCTACGGTAGTCATGGGCTCCGGCTCCGATCTGCAGTGAAGTGAACATGGCACCCAGGTGAACGCGCTTATTTAGGTGCTTCAGAGCACAACCGGTGGAAACACACCTGGCCCATACTCGGCACAATGCCGTTACACCGGAAGATTTGCGTGATAATCCTCTTCATCACGACAAGCGAGCCCTTCCACATTGCAAGATCTTTTTTCACATTGTTATTCGGTACATTGTTACTATAAAAATATCACTGATTACTGCTTATAGCTGCAGTAGTCAATATTGTTTATATTAAGAATAAATCACTGTGAAAAATAAAATGAAATGCCTGTGTAATATGAAAGGTAGTGATGAACACAGATAATTATTGAGTTCCCCTCACCTCTCTGCATCCTGTACAGCCTTGTTTTTGCTGTTCCAGCCCACAGCTCTGTTGTCATGAAGCAGGTTTCACCGCTGCATTAGTCTGTGAAGGGGCTCTAATAAACCTGCTGTACACTCCCTCTTCAGCACTGAATGACAAAGTTAGTACAGAGCTGTCACGGTGAAGGAATTTACCTTGGTTGCCTCCAACAGTGAGTCAATCCCTTTAGACTCCCATGTTAAAATATCCAACTTTATAGAGGAAATAAACATGTTTACAGCCTGGTGCAAAAAACTGTTTTGGTTTCCTAAAGCTAATTTCCTCCTTCACGACAGCTGTGCGGGGAGGATTTTTATATACCTCACCTGTTTAGATGTGTGAAACATATCTTACTTGTTTTCTGATCAAAACGAGACTTAATTGCATCCTCAACATTAAATGACTAAATTCAATGAAATACATCAATTTTCTTTTTTTTGAATCACTATTTAAAAGAAGTTACATCTGTGGTGCTACAGGTCAGATTTTAATCAAATTAATTTAATTTAATTATAGGTTGTTTATAAAGAGAGATATATTGTAAACTATCATAAATACCAAAAATTACAGCAAAACAAAAATTATAGTAATAAAATCCCATAATAATGGTTTAATAATATTGTGTCATAGTACTGATATTATGTTTAATGCCAAGAAAGCATATGCACTTGGATCTGTGCAGCTTGTGATGAACAAACAGCTATGCATGGACTACGCAAAGGATAATGTAATGATAATTTCTCTTTTTTACATATAAGCAGATACAAATTTGGGGAATTTTTTTCTGTTTAACATTAGCCATGGTTTTTATATATTTGCCTGTTCATCATAAGCAATAAAATAGATAAAGTGTGCCTATTTTAAACAAAATGGATTTGCACAATGGAAGTTAAATGTTAAATGCGGTGGTGCCACAGAGCGGCGTGCATCAAAGTATCAGCTCCACACTCCTTTTTGCCCATCTTTCGATTAACCAGACGTTTCAAAAGCGCTCTCCAGAAACCTATGGGTGATGTCCCGGAGGCTGCCTTTACCTTTATTTACAGTCTGTGCTAAAAAGATATTAAAGGAGGGTGAATCAGACCTAACATCAGTCAGGTGAATAAAACATGACTGCAAATGAGCTATAAATGCAGATGTTGGTAACGTGTCTGCTGGATATGGACTTTTTTACAGAGCTATCACCATGGCAACTTCATAAAATGATGAAATGTCAAATGCTTTCAGCTTTTTACACTGCCTCCAAGTGACCAAAATGTGTGCTGCTTTTTTTTTTAACCTACGATTTAGGTTTTAAATAAATAGAAATAACAAAAGCGTGCAAAATGAAACATGGAGGCATTTCACTCATTTTGTGAAATTAAAAAAAAAATTATTCATTTTTTTATTTAGAACAAAAAATGAGTTATTCAATGAATAAAATCTATTAAAATTCCAGTACTGAAGCTAAAGCTAACCACTTCACCTCTGTCTCCTCCAGGGTCAAACTTGTTTGTGCTATTCTAATACATAGAGGACACAATTTTTACAGATGAAAGCGAGTGAATCATTGAAGACTTAAAAAGTTCCTCATCTTACATCTGGAAACAAAATGATAGTACATTAGTGCATTCTTTTTAGCACCACGAAGTTGAAGCTGTCTTCGAAGATACTTCCAGATCTCTTTAACAGCAGCGTTGACTCGTAGAAATGTTTCTTCCCTTAGCAAGCAACTGAACAAAGTCTAGATGTGTTTGAAGCTGTCTAGTTTTATCTCAGGGAGACTTTTTTTTTTCTTCTGTTATCTCGCAGAGACTTTTTTGCTGTTTATATCTGCCTCCTATGCAAGAGCTTCCATTTCTCCACCTGGGAATCTAAAATATTGCTGGTTCCAGCACTTTTTCTTCATCTCATGGCGGGAAATTTGCAGCTTGACACCTTTTTTTTGTAAAAGCGTGTGTTTCAGTGCCACCGACGCACATCGAGGCACGTCTTTGTTTCTTCAGGTTGCCTTTTTTTTTTTTTTTTTTTTTTTCTCTTTCACTGTCCCAAAACTTGGCTGCTGAGATTCCTTAAGCTTGACATTGTGATAGGGCAGCCGTGTAGGATTGTGCCTAATGAGATTTCCTTGTACTTTTCCCCTTCGCCTGGGGGCTTCAAGAGCCTTGCTTAGTTCAAGTGAAGGTCTTATTACTGTATTCCTCAATCGAAGTACTTCTTCAGATTTACACCTCAAGCAAATTCCAGCCTGTTTGATCCCTCTGCACTGCACTGATGAGTTGATCTGAGAGGGGAAAAAAAAAAATAATTAAAAAACTGCTTCAGTCAGATGATGAGAGATGGAAGCATGCTGTGTGTAGCAGCACTTCGCAGGTTATAATTGCTGAAGAAACGAGGATCATGTCAAAATGATGCAGGCATTGTGTCATTAGATGGAAGGAGTTTTGTGTCTTGTCAACCAGAATCCATACAGAAAGGATAATTAGAGCGGCTTTAATTAGTGTTCCTCTTAATGACAGATGGCACGGTCTTGCCATATTGATGATATCCAGGTATGTTTTTAAAAAACTTGCAACTTGTCCCTCACAAGGTTTCATTTTTGTGGTACTCGCTGCATTTTTATTTTGGTTTCTGGCTGTTTGGTGGAGCGCACACACGGCTGTTACAGCTTCATACATTTGGGGACACTTTCTCTGTTTCCATATCCAGACTGTACAACCCAACACAACTTCTTATGTTAATAATGCTACATGCACAAGGCTGTTGAACTTGGCTAATGGAATTTGCACAGGAGGAGTTGAGGCAGTTTTTTCATTACCATCAATCATTAAATTGTTAATTTCAGTGATTAATGTTGGCTTCAGTCTCCTTTGCTATTTCTGCCTGTCTTTATACACATATTTAGCTCATAGGGATGTTTCCTGCCAAAGCAATGTCACAGCAACGAGAAATAATTTTTTTATTCATATAAATTAGCCTAATGTAGCAGAAATGAATAGGAATGCATAATTGGATGTCTTCATTAACAGGGAGTGATTTAATACTTAATGATGACTAGAACTGAAATGTTTGTTTTAAAGAAAAGGTTCATTGCGATGGTGGCAAGTGGCTGGATGCTCACACTGCTAATGTGGATTTCAAGGTGTTAGCAGTGATCACTGGAACATGTCAGTGAGTAAGAGGGATCTAACTGAGTACAAAAGCACTGAGATGTGAAAAGATACTGTTCTCCGGGCAGACATGAACACAGTCTGAACTGGTGCAGTTATATTTGTATATTTGTGCAGTAACGGATGCAGGTTTCAGGATTTGGTGATGTTTCAACTAACAGAGTCAGGTCCTCTTGGCTTCCTCGAAGGCGTGTGTGTAGTTCGGAGCACATGGCATGAAATCTCAACAAAACTCAGAGGAAAAACAAACACACAGAGATGTAGATGCTTTTAGGTTAAATATTCAGATTTTACCTCAGTATGAAGCTTAGTGCTTTGAAAATCCGGACAGTAGATGGAAAGACAAGATGAAATAAGGACCGTCTTAACAATACAAAATGATGAGCTAAACTAAGGGACTGACTTAAAAGTGCACAATGACAAACTGAAGTTAGGGACCATCTCAAAATGGTAAAATGAGGGAGAAAATAACAACTGCAAAACTTTTTGCTATCTTCATTAAAAAATAATAATTATAATAATAATAATGCATTTAAAATGGAAGGTAACTTGTACCAGTGAGAATAAATCCAGTGCAGTGCAGGTGGTGACCAAGTCTTCACAAATCTTACAGGGAAAAAGAACAGGCGCTTCCGCTCCTCTGCTCTGTCTGAATCACAGGTAGACACGGTCTTTAACAGAAATGTCTGTCGGTTAATGTGAGACGTTCATGTCACTCACGTCTGCAGCTTCACAACATGCTTCAAGACCAGAAACAAGGAAGTAAATTTGGTGACGTACATCAAGGTTTATGCGGAGGGACTGGTATTATTGGTTCAACTCGATGATGATGATGATGATGATGATGATGATTTTTGATCAAATTTGCTGAAAAGTTTGGGAAAAAAATGCAAGGGCAGACAGAGTTCACAGGGATTGGTTGAATTTGCGTTAATAACTGCGAGCAGAGAACAGTAACATTTTCCAGACATTTCAGTCAGGGGTTTTTGTGAGCACCTCAGCACTGAGACCTCCCTCCTCAGGGTCACTAGTGACCTATTAATGGCTGCATATGATGGGATGTGTTAACTCACTGTGGCCTTTGATACAGTGGATCACAGCATCCTGTTAGACAGGCTAGGCACTGGGCAGGAACATCAGGCATAGCGTTACAACGGTTCTCTTCTTACCTGTCAAACAGAACAACTTCTCAAACCTGAACAACAGTACAAGTAGTTTTTTTTTTCCAACCCTCTGATACTTCTGGTTGTTATGGTTACCACAATAAACATGCGACTGTACTGTCCTTACTGAAATAGCGGTCATGGCTCGGGTAGAACTTGGTTAGGTTAGGGTTATTCAATCTCATCTTGGTACATGGTTCAAACATTGTGGATGATGCCATAACACAGAACAAGCAGGGATGACTTCCCACAACTTCCAGTATATAGCCTGCCCACCTCTAGTGTAAATCCAAACACACAATAAAAACACACAGTTCCACGAATAGATACACTCCTGGGCCCTTGTGAGAGAAATGCATTTAGTTGTTTGTTTTGGGGTTGTACATGCAGAGTGTAAGCAGAGTGTGCAGCGCTTCCCTCTCCCTCCTCGTTACCAGCAGCACATCTTAGTCAACACCAGGCTGCTTAAATGATAGAGTGTGATGGACAGCCTGGCCTTAGCGTACTTAAGTGACAACATCTCATGTGTGAAAGAGTTGAAGTCAGCTGATATAGAGTGATGTGACGTGCATTATGTATTAAGGCTCTTTACCTGAACCCTCCGTCACCCAGTCAGTGTTGTTTTGCTGTAATTACAGAGCGGCAAAAGCAACAAAGTGTCACAACATTTTCCGATGTGTGTCCTGATAGACCGCGCGCTAATGTTTTCTAATAGTTGTTAATGACTAGACGTAGACTGAGAGGTTGAAGCAGGAAAAAGCTGCTGTTGTGATCCATCATCAGACGCTGATGTTGAAAGAAACCTCGCTCCTCCTCACAGAGGTTAGCAGCACCCTGTTTTGATTCACAATTAGACATCGTGCGTGACGGATCGAGAAATTGGATGAAATGGAGAACGGACCGTGTGCAGTCTAACTTCATCTGTTTTTATTTTCCTTTATATTGGCATGTTGCTGTTTTTTTTTTCTCCCTTTCCCCTGCATGCAGGTGATAATCCAGTCCCTTTGCTGTCATTTCAATAGCATGTTTGTCCTGATCCTGCAGTGCTCCACTGTGTAATGTTTCTCTCTGATCTTCCCCCTAGAGGACCATAACTCTCTTTATAATGTCAGTGGCATTTTTTATTCTGACTTCACCCTGTCAGCGCCCAGAAGAGAGGACAGGTTGTGTATATCCATCAGTCATTGTGTGTAGTCATTACTTCAAGCCAGACATCAAACAGGTAGGAGTTTCAGCACTCTGATGTGCACCATATTGTAATTTGTAATTCTTTTTCACACCCCTTTCTTGCACCAGGGAAGATTAATGCTGCACCTTAGCTCCGTTTGGAAACTTTTTTTTTTTTATCACTCTCATTGCAGAATGATGGGTATCTTCATTAGACTAAAAAAAAAAAAAAAACCTGAATTCAATCAGCATGCGGCGCATTTACCAAGTTATGGTCTAATATACTGTGTCTCCAAGGGGTTTCTGCTTGTAAAATATTAACCGGATTATTGTTTTATTCAAGGTCTTGATTAAAGGCCTGTTTCAGTTCGTCACTGTCTTTAAGCTTGTGAAGAAAAACAGTGTCATATAGCAGAATACAGTGGGCAGTGGCTTTTACAGATAGGTTTAAGCAGAGCCAAACAACCAAATAACACCACCCACTCCCCACCTCCAACCCCAGACTAAATCATACCTTTTCATGACAGTAGTAGCACCCGTCATGTCTCACTTTGTGCTGCCTGTCCTTTCCTGTGCCGAAAGTCTCTCTCCGCTGCATCTTGCCGCTCTCTGCCTGGACACCTTCACCTTCCTGCTCCTCTTCCTATCAAGTGTTAGGATTATTCCTCTCAACTGACACTAAACATATCAATTGTGCAGCAGAGAGGAAAAATATATCTAAAAATCCCTTCTATGTTGATCCTCGAAATATTTCCCATTAACTGACAATGAAACACTCCAGTGACAATATTTTCCTGCCTCAGTGTTGTCAATAACCTTCCCTGCTTCATGGTCTGGACTGTAGTTGAAGCACAGGGGAGACACAGGAGCTCGGTTCTTGAAGAGCTGTGGCTTTTATTTACTGACAAACACGTTGCACTGCTACGTTCACAGCTACACTGCTAACTTCTAACTCCCTGCACCAGCCTCACTGCTCTCTCTCTCTCTCTCTCGCTCTCTCTCGCCCACTATGCTCACAACCTACGTACGCGTCTATTCCTGAAAGGAGCTGCACTATAAGTGTAGGTGATACCACACAATTTTCTTTTCAATCTGATACCAAGTGAAACAGGGCCAGAATCGCTGCTATTGATACCGATACATTTTAATTATAAAAAGCGGCTGAAGTATTTTCATTTTGCAGTGTCATGATTTAGAGGTATGTGCGTCATCAATAGGCTAAATCTTAATACTAATAAATATAAGAACTTTATTTATAAAACACAAACAAATCAAAAGCAATGATAGTCAACAGAAATAAATTACAGAGGGAGGACAAACCATATGCCTCAATATGAATATGGACAATTAGAGGGAGTAGCCATATAGAAACACACACACACACACACACAAGCATACATGCACGCACGCAGGCGGCGACTCCCCTCTCTGCTTGACCAGCCCCAGCCTTTGTCAACGGGACACAGTCACGCCCATGGAGATGACAGAAGTGATAGCTGGTAGTCAAGCTAGTCCCGCGCAGGCACAGGGCGCACAGGCGGCATCAGATGCTTCACGGGACAGATCAGATGTAAGGAGAGATATCGCTCCACTTCAGTAGCGTTCCCGGTTGATATCTATTTTTAGTTTGAACTGTGCAAGCACTGCTTCCCCTGCTCTCCCTGATGGAGTGCCACGGGCAGAATATGAACTTTAAGTGAGTGAAGCCAAGGCGGTCTCGCACCATCTTTAGTCTGGTTTCACGTAGTTTACACCTCGTTACGACATGAAAGATGCACATACATGTACATATTTAATCATTGTGTGACAACAGCTCACACACCACCAAGAGTGTCTTAACCTCCAATAATGCATTCATTAAAAAAAAAATTTTTAAAATAAAAGACACACACACTTTATTAAATTAAAATGGTGAGACTTGTAGAATAAAGAACTTTCCATTTGATCTATAGGCTCAGATTTGAAGACATTTTCTTCTGGTCATGGTGAAAATAAGACAACAGCTGATTTTAAACTGAAGACAAATATAACGGTTAAATATTAGTCAGTGTGCATGGTTTAGTGAGCGATATACGTCATACTGTCATTACCACGCATGCATCATGGAGTTTAGGTTCACAGCATCAAATGTCATTTCTTTCCGTTTAACACTTTATGTGTACTTTTCAGAGAAAGCAAATCAAAAGACTTTTCGCACTCTTCGGTGTGAGTTTGAATTGAGATCCTTTGTTATCCCCGTTAAACAGCTGGCCCAGACAGACAGCCCTGTGCTGAACCAAAGCTGTTTCTGCTTTGGGTTTGTTTTCCCTATCAAAAGGCTGCAGAGAATAGAGCTTTATGGGGAATTGCATTACTCTGCATAATTACAACGCATTATGTACCGTCATTTGTCATCCTGTGCTAAAAAGCTCATCAGACAAATGTTTGGTCTCTCAGTTGTTCCTTCATTTGTAATAAAATCAAGTTTCTTTTCAGCGCAGCGACAAGACTGTCAAGCCATTTGTAAGGATTTAGGTTTTGTTCACACAAAGGGAGTGTGAAGGTTTTCCTCTGTACAAAGTTGGTCAGATTACAGCTTATTATTCATGTATATTCATGCTTTTATATATAGGTACTTGTCAGCACACTGAATTTCAGTGTTTAAAAAATAAAAATCTCTGCAGTTCTTTAACTCTTCCTCCTCATGACTCAGGTGCTGGAAAATAAAACAGAACCGTGCGGTTTTGTCTTGGAGGCCTCTTTTTTTTTTTTTTAGAACATATTCACGAAATACTGTGAGCGTGGTATGTATGAACTGGCAGAGATTTCTGCCAACACTTTTTCCACACCATGTTTATATATTCATAAAGCTATCGTATTTAAAGAAACCGTTCATTATTTATGGTTCTGAGTATGAGTTGCATCAAGTCGAGCACTGAAGCTTCTGAGCCGTATTTTGAAGAAGGGTAAGCTGGTTGGTACAGACCCACGTCTTTGGATTTTTAAGGCTGTACTCCAGCCAGAGATTGCCCTGGGGAAAATGAATATAGAAAATAACAATATCATACGTATGTGATTTGCTTCGTTTGACAGGACTACATAGTCTGCAGGCCTTTGAATAATAGGATTTGGTTCCTTATGTATCCCCAGTGAGTGTGGATCCAACTAAATGAAGCCCTAAATAACAGTAGCTTTGGTTGCCATTGTTAGATCTGTCAGTCGGGGCCCAGGAGATCCAGTGCTACAGGCCTGAGCTAAATACGCTGTCTATAGGACTGTGGACAAGCGGGAACAGAGGGCAACTCAACCAGAGGCTTCTGGGCTTTCTACAACATCAGCTACCCAATATGATTTATGTTGATTTTTTTTTTTTTTTCAGTCAGTTTTGCAGAACAGACAAGTGGATCAGACGCTCCGAGTTTTGAAGTTATCGAGACACTCTCTTGAACTTAATTTGTTTTTGCTGTAAACTAAAATATATACATAAAGTTTACACATAACGTGGTGACCCAGAATTCTTGAATTGAACCTATTAAAATCTAAATTGAAAGGTTATTATTGACTTTGGAAAGAAAACAATCTGAGCTGAGAAAGATATTCTGTCTCTTCTTACTTTCTTTCTAACTGATCATTTTATAAGTAAATCCATCTGAAATCACAGCTCAGTCTTTGTCTTTAATTTATGTGTTTGGTGATTTTGTCAGTCTTGTTTATCAGGAGTTTTAGAACAGTGATAACCAATAGAAAAACTTTGGGAACACTATGGAAATCTGGGTCTATGAAAGTTTTATGAAATACAAATTATAATAAACAAAAGTTTTCAGTGTACTTACATGAGAGAAACTGCATGAGTCCATGTGACTAAAGCAAAGCTTTTATCTCTAAGAGCAGTTGAAATACTGCGTAGTGTGTTTGAAATGTCACTCTGTGCTGTTGTGTTTGCACTAATTACATTATAAATGGATATAGAATCTTAAAGGGATGAGTGGTCTGTAACACTGGTTCAAAACCTCTTCCTTATTGGCTTTGGAAGCAGAATATTTAGCAGCAGATGAATTACCCTGTATCCCCAGGCCTTTCATTTGTCAGCACTAATGACCACAGTTCCCTCCCTCTCGCTCTGCTGTTGTTTTACCTGTAATAATGGATTGATTTGTGACTCTGAGGCAAAGCAGCTGTGAGTGAGTGAGAGAAAGTTTGCATTGAACTCATTAAAGTTTGTACTATCCAGCGTTTAGCACACTGATTATAGCGAAAGGAGCCATCTGCTTGCGGGAGCGGGTCTCCCATCACAGCTCTGTATAATTTACCAAACAAAGTTTGTTGCTTGCATCAAAATCAGAGAGCAATCCAGAGGAGTAGAGCTGAGGTCGGTGTCACTCTGTGATCTAAAAGAGCAGGTGTGTCTCAAGTGAATGAATATTATGTAGATGATGTTTTCATTGGGCCCTCCTTGGTGCTCTCTGTGTGTGTCAATTTATGGAGTTAGCGATTAATCTGTTCTTCAAAATTGGATTGGCTTGCTGAGAAATGAGATTGGCTTGTTTCTCATTAAAGGGCAATATGGTAGAGCTTTCCTGGAGGTCCTTCCTCTGGACTACATTACCATATTTCTCTTTAGCCCTGTTAATATTCTGGAATGTTATTCATGTTAATGTCTAATACTCACCTATCTCTTACCCTCCTCACCAAATAAAGATTGGTTATTTGGTCAAATGAATCAAATAACCCATGTTGACATTTTATTGGCAGTGTTGGGTCTGAGCTGCGCCTCACGAGCGGGGCACCATATGTTGGGCCTTTGGTTGTTTCAGTTTATTGGCTATCATCAATTAAGAAAATATTCATATTAAAAATATTCATATTAAATAATAACTTTAAAATAAATTAAAGTCCTCGGGGGCCTAAACATACAGGCAAAAATAGCCAATATTGGTTCAGTCTCAAATTATTACCATTAATCTGGAACTGGATTAATAATTAACTTAATAGCTATAATCAAATTACCATATCAACAGTGAGTCAAAGTTGAAGGATTGGAATTCTACCAAGTAGAGGTTGGAAATATTCACACTTGTGCAACATTAAACACACCAGAAGTTATACTTAAAGACATTTATTTACAATGGAACAGAGTAAAACACAATGTCTAATCTAAAGTATATACAGGTGTGTGTGTGTGTGTGTGTGTGTGTGTGTGTATGGGGTTTCTGTGGGGACATACAGTGAGGAACTGTGGGGAAGTGAGTTCTTTTGTCTGTAGAACAAAAGAGCATGTGGTCTCCACCAACGTGAATGTACTGAGTCCCAGGAGCAGCAGCCTCTTGAGGTGGGCTTGTAATGACAGATCTTTATCAGAGGCAAAGGCAGTAGTCGCCTAATGTTGTTATAAACCTCTTGCGGACAGTGTTGCCAGGTTTCACAAACCGCATTACTGTAAAGGACACTAAGAGCCCGGTTACCAATATACAGTACGTGAATCTTTGCCAAAGGCTGTGCCACAGTTCATAAGATATCCATTGTTTTTAATGCAGTCTCAATGACACAGACGTATCTTCACCATTTTTGTAGCATCAACCAAACAGAACATGAAGGTAACAATACCAAATGAAAGTATATGACACTCAATATCATAAGTGTCATGAAGAGTTCGCAGAAGATTGTGAGTGGTGGCAGTGGCTGTCTCACAGTGTCTCAGAAGAAATGGGACTGGTTCGTCTTCAGTTTGTGGTATTACATTATCAACAGAGTTACTCTGCGATGAACCATCAGGCTGCTTCCAAAACTGTTTGTCAAGGGAAAAAAACCTGAAGCTATGACATGTTTTTAGGATTATTGATCATACACTGTACAAAGAGTTAAATTATTGTACAATTACCACGATTAACTTGCACCTTGTAACACTATTTTGAGAGGTTTGATCTTTGCCAAACCTTAAATAAAGTTTAATTTAGTGAACATGATAGCAAACAGTTGCCTATTTACACATCCAGCTGACTTTTCAGTGTCATTATCATTTCATATCATTTGTCAGTATCATTTATCAAGGTAGTGAGGTTTATCAGAGCTGTTTTCTTGGCAGGAATGAAGATGATACGACGAGTGGTGAAGCTGAACTAGGACATAAAGATAAAACAATGAGCTCAAACATACTAAATTATATACGCGAAACTGTGGCAGAGCAAATTAGGTAACTACATTAATGAGAAAACAAGTCAAATATCATCTGACATTTGCAAAGACATGAGCAATCAGCGATCCGTCTGATGATCGTCCATCACCGATATCATCGTCCAACGCGGACTGTACCTACCTTTGTCGTCATGGTTACTATAATAATGGTCATGCCTTGGGTTGGTTTAGGAAAAGATCATGGTTTGGGTTAAAAGGAGTACTTCCTCAACATTACATGGTCTTTTGTTGTCATGGTTACAATATAAACAGCTAGTTTCACACGGGAATCGAACAACGCTCTCATGTGTCATAGTCATCCATCCACCACAACCTCCTCCCGCCATGGATTTTGTCTCTCTTCATACTACGTCAACACACCTTGCTCCTGTCATAATTACTACGGCAATTAGACCACCTTAGTCACCTAGCAACAAGACGTAAGCATGGGTCACAATAACCGGCTGCACAGACGACCTTTGGCCTCCTTTTTTTTCTTTTTTTTTTTAAACAAGAGGACAGTCTCCTTTGTTCATATAAAAACACTGATTAATGCAGCTTTAACCATAGATGGTAAATTAGAAAATGCTAATTTGCATACATTTTGTAACAGCCGTATTAGTTGTTTTTAGGAGCTGATAAACAACCTTTTAGACACTCATGTACGAGGACATATGAAGTGTCACTCAGAAGAAGCCAGGCGTCTGACACAAGAGCTGACAAATTAGCGAAGAAAACATCTGATACTTAAAGTCTGACGAATTGATTTGTAGCAAACAAATTGAATGGCTGTTCATTTTAGATTGTTTGATTGCCTGAATCGAAAACAATCTGATGGACAGCAAACTGACTGACTGCTATCATCGCAAAGAAACAAGATTAATGATGAATTAGAGCTCCATTTTTCAAATATTACACCACAGTCTGAAGCTACCGATGTCACACCTTTACTGTTCTGCACTTCTGGATTTGCAAAGTGGACTAAAAAGACCTCTGTTTTATTTTCAACCACCTTAATTTATTTAGAAGTCAATTTTAGTGTCTGATTTAAGTGCCTGCTCCATTTGTTTCAGCTAATAAAGCCAGCAGCTTCATAGGGATAAAAAATGTTCATTACCTCTCAAAGTTCATTGGGTTTTTATCTGTCCTGTTAAGAGGGTTTTAAGTGCCTTGTTAAGTTGCCCATTAATTCAGGCCATATTGATCTCACTTGGCGGCTGGAGGGCTGGCCAAATATCATATTTTTGAAAACTTCCTCTTGACTCCGTAAAATGCTTACATGCTAATTATTTTTGAAAAGTTGAACCTTCTACACCCCCTTCTAACCATTAGTGGTCAATAGTGTTTGATATTTCTCTGCATGTGGTCATTATTTGTGTCACTGCTGCAATTACTGCATGCTGGGTATTGATGCAAAGCTTTTGCTTGTCTCCAGGGTTTTTACGCTGTGTTAGTTAAACTTGTGACAGAAGATTTAGCCCTGATCCTCCACTAATTGTACAAGTTTTCATCATCTTACCTTTATTCTCACTCTCTTTGTCGCAGATCTTTCAATTAATAATTTGCCCGAGCAGCATTTGATCTTAATTCATTGATTTTCTGTCATTCAGGAATCCTTTCACCACGTTCTGTGATGTCCTCCCGCAGTGGTATAACAATCCAGTAACTGACTATTCCAGTGTGAGCACCGTGTGTGAGACAAAACTTTTTCTCTAGCACCTGTGACAAGCCAGAATAGATCAATGACAAGCGCAGTCACGATTCACAAATAGTTTCTTCCCTTCTCCATCACAAGCAAGTTTCAGACAGCGTTACAACTGCTGTAACTTTCTCCACCACCACCACCACCACCACCCCCCCTTCTCCTCCCCACCCCACTATCTTTTCCTCACAGATGAAAGTTTCTCTCCTCCTCCTCTCCCCTCTTCTCCCTGTTCACTTGTCACATCTTTTGCGTGCCATAAATATAGACACAACTTTAGTATTTTCTAATGCCTTTTTACATTCAGCCCCATCTATCTATTTCCATGCCTGTTGGGCAATGCAGTCAATTATATGCATGTCTGCAAGCAACGCTCCATCCGTCATTCATGCCTAGTGATACAGAGGCAAATATAGAAACAGGTAAACAACAACATGAACTTGGGCCCCTAAACAGAACCCACTCTAATATATGTATAAAACAATTATGTATATACTGATAAAATATTAGTATGTATCTTCTCCTCTGACTCCATCTTACTTATCTTATAACAAATGAACTGCTGCTGTATATTTTGACCCATGGAGAGGGACAGCTGTGGCCAGAGGCGTTATGTTCTCTGGTTGTCTGTCCCATTCTTGTCAATGTGATCTCTCTGAGGGAATTTTCTACGAATTTGGCACAAATTTTCAGGACTCAAGGATGAACTGATTAGATTTTGTCGGTCAAAGGTCAAAGGTCACTGTGACCCCGTGTCCGTCCCGTTCCTGTGAACGTGATAGATCAGTAACGCCTTGAGGGAATTTCATTACATCCGGCACAATTTAGATGATTAGATTTTGGTGGTCAAAGGTCAAAGGTCACTGTGACCTCTCAAAACATATTTTAGGCTGTTACTCAAGAATTCATGTGGCGAAAAACATATGAAATCGGTGGAGGCAAAGAACCCCGAAGCAATAATTGTAGTTTTTTTGTCCTTTTATTTTGTTTTTTTTTTAAGGCAGCGAGTTTACAGGTGGCTTGGTATTGTGTGTCTTTTTTTTCTTTCCTTTTTTGTACAGTGTTACATCATTGTCTGCAGTCTGATGTTATTGATTGGTTGAATATAACATACATAGATATGAAAAAAACCATAAATAAATCACTTTAAATAGACATCAACATTTTAAATTACTTAGTTGTATGAAGTTCAATTATAATTATGTAAATGTTGCTCATTTTCTTTAGATACATTTTACCAAATAAATGTAATAATTTTCTCTGCATTTAAAATACTTTTATCATAAGTCACACAAGTAAAATACAATACAATGACACACTTTATTTTGCAAACTAATTCAGCCATACCTTTAACAGTGCATGAAAGTGCACCTTATGTAATATTCCTTTAAAACCTTACTGCTTTATAACATTTTCATGAACAGCTATACTTGCTAACAGTTCTAGATATATTAATATTTGACCACACCCAACAGTCTTTTTGAAGAATCAAAACTGCAGAAGGCGGCTGCGGGTGTGTGTGTCTGGCCAGTGGAAGCAGAGACACGCTGCTGTGTGTGAGTAGAGGTTCCAATAGAGCTGACTGTGTCTCTGAAAGTTATTGTTACAGTAACTTGGAAGGTGAAGAAGGTAGTTGGGGTGTACCGGTAGCTTAAGCAGTATTACCGCATCATGGCAACATGTCCTTGCCTTCCAGAAGGATGGATACATCCACTGGATCCTCTCCTTTGGCACCATGGACAACCGGGGTCTTGAGGATGTGTTGAGTGTCCAACTGTTTCTCCATGATGACACTGTTGAAACCCTCTTCCCCTTGGTCTCCTCCCCAGACCCTTTAAAAACATGATCTAAAAGATTTAGCCACACTTCTATATTACATTACACAGTGAATAATTTTAACTAACAAATTACATGACTACAACCTTTCCTAATTACAGTTACATTACAACGTTACATTATAATTCCAGCAGGCTTTCCATGTGTTTAAATGTTCAGTTAAGCTAAATAAAAAGCAGCTAAATAAAAGAAACAGTAAAGAATGTAAATCTTTATACTGTAAAAGAAAGAGCTCCTGTTTCTACTTTAAGGTTAAGAAATTGACCTTTATAGGAGGGGACCCAGAGGAAGATTTTACTGCTCAAAGCTTGCTCTTCTATGGCTCAGGAGACAAAATTGAGATTCTCATTTCAGCCTCATTTTAGTTTCTATGTTGTCTGATATGTTTCTTATGTGTTTCTCCTAAAATTCCCTTAGAGAAATAGATGAGACACGACGACTTGAGACTTAAGAAGATACCCTGCTGAACTAGATACAGTGTTTTTAATGGCTCCTTTTACTCTCCTTTGTAAATGAAATTGAGCGATACTAGAGCGTCTATGGAGCAATATGTGAGGCTACATGGGAAAGTGGTCTCAGCCTATTGGACACCACTGTATATAAACAAACCCTATACTCAGAGGTGTTACTAATATTTTGTCCATCCCATTAATATGAATTAGATTTGACAAAATATTAGGAACACTTCTCAGTATATCCCAGTACACTTAAACATTACCACGATTACAGTTACAGCCTCCACAATGAACATTAAAATAAACCAACACTTTTCAGACACATTCAGTAAATACCCAACATTATAATCCACATGAAGGAGGATGTGTTGCAGGCCTGTTCCATTATACTGCACTAGTTTTATCCAGGTGTACCTAATAAATATATGTAAATTAAAAATAAAAATCAGGACACTAAAACAAATCAGCCCTTTATTAAAAGTTTACCCAATATACAGCTTAACGAAACGCTTAATGAAATGCATTCATTTGAACAGAATGGTAATGGGGTTATAACAATTTTGACAATGGTGATCTCTTCAGAAATAAGTGACTGCAGAATGACTTTAAAGGTATATTTTGTAACTAGTGCTAACTGTCCTGAACGCGTCGTCTCGTCTTGTTAAACCACTTTGTTCCTCAAGAGGCCATAGTGAGTCACTGTAGTGCGATAGATTTAACATATAACTTAATAATAGAATTTGTGGCACAGGTGAAACTCCAGGGTCATGTGATGACCTTAGTTTTCTCAACTGATGTCCATCCATCCACTGTGTCACAGCACATGTAAGCTGCAAGAATAAAAGAAAGCACAAACTACAAATGAATTCTTCTATCTTGGTGTTTTAGAGGTTTTGAAGAGTTTTTAAGACCTTATTAAGGCCATCATGAATGCAATTACAGAATATAATTAAAAGAAAAGAAAAAAGAACTGCGCAGTAAAGAAACAATGATTCTGTTCCTCTCTTTGCCATCTTTGTGTGAGCCGGGGTCTGGTTCTTCTTTGATGGCTGTCACACTCTGAGCATGTCTGTTTTATCATTTCCCGCTGGGTACTCCATTCTGTAAAACACATCAAAGTAGAAGTTTGATGATTTTTAAAAAGTGGTTCTTAGTTCATTTTATCATTTCATTGTCTCATGAAGGTCTAAATGGTCTCACTAGAAAGAAATAGCTACTGTGGGGTCTAAGATGAGAACACATGAGTACAACGAGGCTCATTGGATCCACAGGAGTCTCAGCTTTCCAGTCGTACCGAGTTTATGTAACTCCAGGACCGTTTAAGAACACAGTTTGCAGCAATAATCCAATACACCATTATAGGATAGGGTTAAAAAAACACATTCATACTGCATGAAAAAAAACCTGCATGTTATTAACATAAAGTGGGCATGTCTGCAGAGGGGAGACCCATCAGTACCACAGAAGCCATTTTCATTCATATATCTTGTGATGACATTTCAAGAGACCCACTTAAAAATAGCTATGCCAGCATTTCCCTTTCCAAAATATAGCCTAGCTTTGGAGCATTATTTAGCCCACATGGCGACAACCTAGCATGGCATGCTTCGTACCAATGGATTCCTTAGATCGTAATATGATAATAGTATTTACAATCACTCTTAGCTAGATGAAAGACAGTATTTTGGCAGAGATCCCCGGCGTCCTCAGCGGAATTTATGAGGTCAACGTCTTAAAACCTGCCGAGAAGCCGTGACCTCGGCCGACACACTGTCTTTCAGAGGGTGTAGCAGGCTCAGTGATTCTCCTGGTTAGACCTTTCTATCGGATCGAAGTCATGGCTTCGTGGTGATCACTCCAATACCCTGACTTTGTTGTTCTCAAGCCATTTTGCCACAACTTTGGAAGTGTGCTTGGAGTGATTGCCGATTTGAAAGACCATTTGCTACCAAGCTTTAACTTCCTGGCTGATGTTTTGAGATGTTGCTTCAATATATCCACATCTTTTTCCTTCCTCATGATGCCATCTAATTTGTGAAGTGCACCAGTCCCTCAAACAAACAATTGTTGAGTGACAATGACTTGTCATGCACAAAAGAGATTCCCTTACAGACGAGCCAAAACTATAGATAACACGAAATCACGGAGTGGTTAAAAAATGAGTTTTAAGTTTATGTAAACTTCTGACTTCAACTGTACATGAGGGGTTGAGATTAAAACATTAAATCTGAATGAGAATTCAGTGAGTGCTTGCAGAGAGCCCTTTGTTTGCTCAGTCTGAGCTTATTGTGAGATGTATGAATTTGTGAAACTAAAGACTGGGATGAGAATAGATTGACTTCATAGAGAGAGCTCACTGATTTCTCCGCCTGAGATCAAAAGAGGCACAAAAGTGAGAAAATCTAAGAATTATTTCAGAGCTTGTTGAGATCCCATTTGAAACTTAAAATGAGACTAATTTGAGATTTTGTGAGTCTTTTTATCCTCCTTTCTCCCTCCAGGAGAAATAAATGAAACACTTTTGAGATTTTCTTCTCTTTTCTTCTCTTTCTCTTTCTGTTCTTCTTTTCTTTCTCTGAGACAGGCTAGTTTACACTGCTGCACATTTTCCCTGCAACATACTCTAACAGTCTCATCTCGTCGTGTGGTTAATGCTCCACCTGTTTACATTTTGTAACAATTCCATTAAGTTTTTCACCTTCATTAGAAAAGTTGGTAAAATAAAAAAAATCAAAAAACTAATACAAAGTGGGTGTAAAGGACAGCATGTCCCTCTCAACTGTCTGCTTTTCTAAAATAAACGAAACCTTTATCACAAGCTTGAATTGGCATATTTATTCACTAATAAACCATGCTCATTATAAAAGTTCTTTGATCAATCCCAGCTCAGAGAAGATAAAATGATAACACATGATTCACTTTTTTTTTTTTTTTTTTTTTTTTTTTTTTTAGCTTAATTAACTAACTAGCCAGATGCTTCTCAGTTAACTGGGCACAGCATAGAGCAAGCTGTCCCTCATGTAAACCTTAGGCTAATTGATGACTTGATTTGAATAAGCATGATATGTTTTTTTTTTTTTTTTTTTTAAGTATATTTTTTGGGGCTTTTATGCCTTTAATGGACAGCACAGTGGAGAGAGACAGGAAACAGGGAGGCAGAATGACATGCAGTGAAAGGCCGTCCGATACGGGATTCGAACCGGGGCCAACTGCAGCGAGGACTGTAGCCTCTACACATGGGGCGCCTGCTTAGACCACTACGCTACACGACGCCCCAAGCATGATATGTTTGAGATGATGTTGGAAATAGCTTGATTGCTCAAGAAGGAGTTGGTTACGCCTGTAAATGGCACTGAAATTGTATATAAAATTTAAAAAATGCCAAATTCCTGTTTAGGGTACAGCCCTAAAATGCTTTTTTTTGTAGATCTAAATATGATACACATGCCTATCATTTTTCTTACATCTAGGTGACATGTACCATTAGGGCTACTTAATTTAAATTTTCTAGGGGATGCCTTTGAGCAATATTGCCACACCCATGCCAAAGACTTACTGTATATCAGAAAATATTATCAATTAAAGCTGCAAGCAGCGTTGATCGGGCTCTCACACTCTTGCTGCGGTTGCTGGTGGGAGGCGAGATGACATAGCCTTGCATTTCGCTGACCATGGAAAAAAGTGCTAATGAGTAAGAGGTTATTTCCTGCGTGAAGTGTGTGGCGGCGGACATGATGTATTGCATGTTTCTTACCACTGCCTGTGTCCACTATGTGGCATTATGTTCCTGTACATCAAGTGCAGACCACACCAAGGAAATCTGATATAAAACAAATGATGACTGTCACACAGGTTTACTTCCTGTTGACTTCATCTTAGCACATAAATGTCTTCAGTCTGGGACTCTTATCAAATCTGTAGTTTGGTTCAGATTGGACAATGTATATCTGAATTACAAGAACATTGCAATTGCTGCACTGGGCAAAAGCATTCATTGAAAACTCAAAATCTGTATAATAATGTGTCATCAAGGTCTCAAGGCTTTTGTGACCAAATCCCCAAAACATCTTGATAGCCTGCAGCTACTCCAGAGTGCAGCTGCCAGAGTTTTAACTACAATAAGGAATTGGGGCCGTATAACACCTGTGCTGAGGTAGTTACAGTGACTTCCAGTAAATTTTAGACTTCATTTTAAAATTTTAATGCTTGTTTTTAAGGATATACATGGTCTTACACCTCAGTATTCATCTGACCTGCTTGTGAGCTATGAACCAGCTAGACCCCTCAGGTCAGCAAGAACAGGCCGTCTGGTTTATCCCTGGGCCTCCATAAAAACTGATGAAACAGCCTCCAGCTTTTATGCTCCAAGCCGCTGGAACACGGTGCTTAATCATAGTAGAGGTGCTGCTACACTATTATCTTCTTCTTATCTAAAACATTTTAGATACGCTTTCCAGTCGTCTGATTTGCTGGTCTTAATTTACCATTTTATTTAATTTTTATTCGTTTTATCTGTCTTATATTTATTGGACTATTTATCATTTTATTAATCACATTTTATTCCTTTTGGTTATTTTATTTTACACAACTTTTTTACTGATTGGTTGTTGGTCTGAATTATTTTATTTTCTTAATGGTTTTTAATTCATACATATCACTCATGTTTTTAATGTGTGTCTAATGTTTTATCTTTAGACTATCCACACAGTTTTTGTGGTTGCAACTTCCCTGATAATTCATGCATTGTGCTTCTACCTGGAATGAAATGTGCTGTATAAATAAAGCTTTGCTTACTTGCTTGCTTGACTGAATTTTAGGTTGGTCTGATCAACATGCTAGGAGGAGTACATCGAAGAAACATGTCATTTCCTGTCGCCAGCAGGCGGCGGTAGGACTGTACCTCAATATTGGCATGTACATGTCTTCAGGCCAGGACTCATATTAAACATATGAAGTTCAGTGCTGTTCTCAATTAAGAAATGCTCTCCAGTTCCAATGTAACCGATGCTATAGCAGTGTCTAAGCTAACCTCTGTAGGAGCCGCCACTGCTGCTATCGAACAGCAGCTTCTTGCCGTCGTCACACCTAACACATTCCTGTAGCTGCCAGTGGTTCCGCTTTCATAGGATGCTGATTGGTCCCCCTGGACCCGCTGTGGTTCAGCCACAAGCGAATAGCTTGGAGCCCGGTGAGACACATACTCACCGGTCAGTAATCCTGCTGCCTCGTAAGGTTATCTGGACCTGTGAACCCCTTTAAGAAGAAAATGGTATTGATGCCTAAACGTTCCTCGGTGGAAATGATTGATACCGCACATTGGAAGGAGTAAATTGCCACAATTTGTTTAGATCCTTGGCAGAGAATATTTTGCATTAATATAACATTATCAATCATTAGCATGAAACTGTGTGTGAGCCTGTGTGCAGATTAGTCTCCTGTTTTAGGCAGAGATGTGCCTCTCACTAAAACGAAAACACATATGTCTTGTCATTTGCAATCCTCCCAAGTCTGGAAATTTGAATAAGCCAAATAAAACGTGTGCTCGGGGCTCAGTGCTTAATCATGTTTCTGGGAGGAGTGCTGACAGCATGGGGAAGAAAAAAAACCTGCCGTTGACTCAATTCTTTCTCATTTGTTATGGTTGCACTGTTACGAGATGAGGCTTCTGTGTGTAGCCTATATGATGTGATATAAAAGACCAAATAATAAATGACATGATCATCTGACCCCTTCTATATGTTTCCTCTCATGCAATGGCTTCCATGTTTTCTTAACGTTCTCTTTCCGTTCCTTAAAAATAGGTGACGGCAGAACATAAGTAAACCTGAGCCAGCATACAAAAAAGTAGGAAGTCCTTTTGAGAGTTGTTCCTGTTTGAGGGGAGAATTCAAATACAAGTTGAAAAAAAAATGACTTTGTTTTTCACCCCGCCACTTGATTTTTGCCGATCTATAAATACAGAAGGCAAGGAATGGGAAAAACTTCACAAAGTAATTAGTCCCTGTAGAGATGAGAGTAAAACATGGAAATGTAAACCAGGAGGAGGATAGGAATGAAGAGCGAAACAGGCAGCTTTTTTTTTTCTTCCGTCGCTGTGCCAAGCCTGTTTTCTTCATTCCCCGAGAACACAAACACCATTTTGTTTCTCCTGCCAGCGATATGTGGCACTGTTTGCTCTGATTTGAACACTCGTAATTGTTACATCAACTGCTTATTCTCCAAAATGATGTGCTACTTTCTCACTGAGTGACAGATGTGGGATACTCTTGCTTTCCTGGGAAAGTAGAAGAAAAAATATTCAGCTGCATTAAAACACCTGCAAAGAAATCCTCTTCACACTTGAATATGAACGGGATCCCAGAGCTGTAAAATATCCTTTAAATGATAACCCACAGCATTAAATATAGAACATTTCTTGAAGTTTCCACTTCTAGCTTGTCCAGCTTGCTTGCCTAGAAATCCACATTCTTCTCCCATCAAACTCCAGCCTACATGAAGAACGCCGCTGTGGCGGTCTGTCTGGTTCTGATGTTTCCAACATGCAAATTAAATAGACAGTATGACATTTAAGTAAGCACTGTACCTTGTGCGTCACTCTCCCGAAGTCTTTCCCCACTATGAGGGATTTGGCAGTGGATCCCTGGGAGGAACACGATGTATCATTCACCTATGCTGAGATCCCAGAGTGGTCCAGTGTGGAAGAGAGGCAGGCATGTCTTTTAAAAGTATTTGAGGGGGCATCGTGTGGCGTAGTGGTCTAAGCAGGCGCCCCATGTGTAGAGGCTACAGTCCTCGCTGCAGTTGGCCCCGGTTCGAGTCCTGCATCGGACGGCCTTTACTGCATGTCATTCCCCCTCTCTCTGCCTCCCCATTTCCTGTATCTCTCCACTATCCTGTCCAATAAAGGCACAAAAAGCCCAAAAAAATATACTTAAAAAAAAAAAAAGTATTTGTAAAGTGGCAAATCACAAGACCTCATGCTGTCTCATTGAATTCTTGGGGCTTTTAGAAAAATCCTGCAGAGCTGGAAGCCTTTTGCGCAATCTGTGGTTATAGGATCACAGAGGATTCAAATAAAACTGGGGGAAATGGATGGAATTTATTCTTAGTTACACCCCAAATGAGAAAGTTGTTAACTTTTTAGATTTCTTGTTTCACTTCAGATCTTTCAAGAAGTCTCTGCAATAAAACTGAGATCAGGAACGTGCATTACTTTTTCATTTCCCACATCATTTCTTTAGGCATCTTTCCATATATATAAAATCTGAAGGCTATTTTTTTTTTTTTTTCATATGAAAAATGCACCATCTGTGTAATACAGCTTCAGATTTTGTGAGGGTGAAGAATAGAGCGACCCACAGTCCTATCTAGCCCAGAGGGGCCCCCTCTCATTGGAGCACTACTGACAGCTTCCTACAAACCAGTGCCTCCATCAACTTCAAGGTATTTAAGGTAAGGCCTGGGTGGAGACGCAGAGAGAGAAAGAGAGAGAGAGAAAGGGAGAGAGAAACCAACAGAACATTTTCTTTTGTTATCAACCATGCTCACGGCTGTGTGAGATTTCCCATGAGGTCCAGAGTGCAAACAGAACTTATGGTGAAGCGAGTGAATGAACCTCCGGCAGAACTAGTAGAACGGCTGCACTTGGTATCGTGGGACTTCAAACAAAACCTTCTTGGACGTTGGAAGCCAATCAGCCCCTCAGAGAGCTTAATTCAATCAACACATGAGGAGTGTCCTCCTTCTCTCAGCTCTACTGTGTTACATTCTGAATGAGAGATTTCCATCCGTGCATGTTGTCCCTTTAGACCTCATCATCGCTTCAAAATCAAATCATCCTGACAAACATAATCCCAAGTTATGCTGAGGTTTATGTACTGATGACATTTATGGCACTACATTGCTTCCAAATTGGATCAGAGAGTTCAGTCTTCCATTGTGCTCCCAAACGTTCTTGGCGTATTGGAGAGGGCCGTAAGACACAGGCTACAGTTAACACCTAGTCAGCAGTAAAGGATTCCTTCTAATCTATTTGATCTCGTTAAAATGCTCTATAGTTTGCAGTCATGCTACAGCTGGCTCTCGACAGCGGTCAGTCTCCAGAATCTATTTGCAGCATGTGTATGCCGGTTTATAGAAAAAGGAGGCAGACATTGGTGTCAAATCTGTTCCTGCCAAGAAGGTATACTGTAAATATTTTCATTTCTGCTGAGTTGTCTATTAACAGGCAGGGGTGGACAGTAATCAAGTACATGTACTTGAGTACTGTACATTTTTCCAGTATCTGTACTTTACTTGAGTACTAGTTTTCTTTTCCTCCACCACACTTAAAAGACTAATACTATACTTTTGACTCCACTACATTTCTATGAAGTACTCTTACTTTGAAGCACAGCTTTTAGTCAGAGGAATGAATTTTATTTTATTTTGAAAATGTGACAGACCATACACAGTGTTCATCGCAGGAGAAAAACCAATCACAGTCAAATCCAGTGTCCAGTGTCCTAACGATGGCGACGCTAGATAAAGATGAGGCAGAAGATTCTTCACCATTCTTCACTATTCTTCGCTTTTCTTTATTTTTAAACCTTCAAACACAGACCTCAGATCAGGTCTGATCTGGTCTGATCTGAAGTCTGTTTTTGAAGGTTTAGAAATAGAGAAAGATTCCTTTAGTTTGAAATATTTGCTGTATTTACCACGGCCAGACTTTAATCACATCTACAGACTTTGTATCATATTCTACAAACTCAATCAGTCAGTCAGTCAGCAGGTTGTGCCAGAGCCATTAGGTTCTGTAATCGTGGAATAATACAACAATGTATTGACCTAAAAAAATTTGGAATTCTTAAGTATTTTTAAAAGCAAGTATTCTGGTACTTTAACTCAAGTAAAGGGGTTGTGTCCTTTGTCCACCTCTGTTAACAGGATATCTTAAAAACTACTTAGGTGATTGTCTGGTTGAATGTTGGGCTATGGGCAGATCTGCAGAACTAGAGCTACCAAAAGACCATTCTTTATAAAAGGATTTGAAAAATTTGTTAGCAAAAAAAAAAAAAAATGCTTGAAATATTTAAAATGTTTTCTCCAGCTCGCAGGAAAATAAGTGGAGTTAACTGTTATCAGGAACGTGTAGACGCCTGGGTGAGAGCATCCTGTAACGATTCAGTCCTTGTGAAAGTCGCTCGGGTCTTCACACCTATACACAGATTTGTCCCAGAGAACCAACTGTTCACCTACCAGACCTATCGGAGACCTTGACATTCGCTGTTGTGACAAGATAATCAATTCTATTTGCTTTATCTGTGAGAGGTCGTATTGATTTGGCTCATTGGTTGTATATAGATAAGTGGCCTGAGTCCTGCCCCGGTGGAAATCATAAGCAAGTATATGAAGTATCTTTATGAGAGTATTCTAATGAAAAGTCCTTCAGGTGAGTTGCAGGAGATAGCAGCTTGGTGCCAGTGGGGGGAGAATGACTTTGGCGTCTGGCAGAAGTCCCCACTCCCCCAGTGGGACGGAACAGAATTTACATAACTAACACCATGATTTGCTGTAAAGTGAAATTAGGGGCCTGCGTTATGTTCAATTAACTCCATGGATCTTGTAATTAAAACTCAGCGATCCCCCACTGCTCAATAGCTCTGTGCCAGGAGAGAGAAACAGACAGAGGGGTGGGGAGGGAGATTGAGAGAGAGGTAGACAGAGAGAGCGACAGAGAGAGAGAGAGAGAGGGGGGGAAAGGAAAGAGAGAAAGAAGTGGAAAGATAAACTGCTGCTTCATCATGTTTTCATCAAATATGACCTTGGCAGTCATAATGGTGGGGCTGGAGATATCACTGGAGAAGAGCCACACTATCCATAAGTTGAAAGTTAATGTGAGGAGCATCGGCCCTGGTGGCCCCTTTATAGCGCCCTTGCCAGCTGTTGTATGGAGATCAGTGGCTGCGTTACTGGCCCCTAATGAGATGTTTCTCCTTAAATTGATTACATAGGGGAGGGATTATATTCTGCTGTATAATAAGTACTTTTGCTTTTAGGTTAACCATTTAATATCCCATCTCAAGTCTTTTGCTCTTTGGTAGTTAGTGTTATAGCATTTAAGAGGATATGGGACTGAATAATATCTAGATTTTTATTATTTCTTATCCCTCTGGACGGATTTAGACAAAGACCAAGTAAACACATTCCTCAATAATCACATCTTTGAGTCCTGCTTTTGATTGTTGGGGAGTGATGATGAGGCATGAAGTATTAGTCAGAAATGCTGCAGTGCAGTCTCATGACTACACTGCAATTCAATATAGATGGATAAAAAAACCAAAAAAAAAAAAACACTTGTGTCATTATGATCTGTTGAGATTCTAAAACTCGCAGTGCAGCTCTCATGCTTTTCTTTTATGCATGCCATTAATCTTTATTATACATTTACCTGGAAACTGCAGAAAATGACAGAAAGGCAGTGTCTGTAGTGTCTCCTTTGCCCATACAATGCATCTTAAGTGGCTGCTTTATGTGATCAGTTCGAACATTTTAACTAAGCCATAATCCCTAAATTGATAAAATTGCCTCCAAATGTACTGCAATGTTTAATTCATGAGCAATAATGCAGGAAATATGCAGGAAATAAACTCAATGTAAGAGAATGGGCCTAAAACTTCAGCAACACAATGCTGCCTGACTTTTAAGATTCTTCCCGCTATCTCTCAGATTGTGTTTGCTGATTATTTTCATTGCTTCAAAATGTCTTTAAAAAGTATGAACCTTATGACCTCTATGGAATACAACTTATTACACTGCCTTGAAACAAGGTGTCCGAAGACAAAAGAGGATGGAAAAGGCTGTATATCATGCATTTAAAGGCATTTCTTTCATTCTCTTTACATTTATTTTCCGTTATGGTCGTGAACATGAGGATCTCGGCTGTTTAGCATGGCGCTTTAGACCAGCTCGGCCATGTTCATTTTTGTGCATGTTCTGCTTACACGTGCAGTTTCTGGTCCAAGCTATCACCTAACATTCCCAGCTTTACAAAAGGCAATATACCACCTAATGGCCGCACTGAGGCATACCTCTTTGAAAGAGTTTTTTTTTTTTTTCTCTTAACCACAAAAAAGTTAATCCTCAATCAATGAAAATGTAAAGCAGTGGCTTTCTGTTCTATTTGTGCTGATAGCAGCTTAAAGGATTGCTACCGAGGCGCTCAGACCGCATTTGCAAGTGCCTGGCACGACTCTGAGTCGTGTTTCACCCGGCACACACACACACACACACACACACACACACACACACACACACACGGGGAAAAGGCTTCCCTTTCCATTTTTTTGATGCCCCCTGAAATGGTGACGAGGTGTATCTGTTAAGGCCCTACATTTAGCTGGTGAAGGCTATTAAAGTTTTTTTTGCTGGGTAAAGTGCTGTGGTGTAACCCGCTGTGGTTAGAAAATGTGTTTTTGTTCTAAATTTGGATCGTGGATGATGTTTTCCGTGAACCTTATTGTTGAGGAGTTAGCAATATATATAAGCACCGGATACATAATGAATGTAATTTCAGAGGCTCTTGTGCCATTCTCCTCTCTTTTCTTTTTTCCGCTTTAATGTCTTAAGATCAGGGGTGTGCATGTTGTTGTAGCCATATTTTGTTTTGCTGACAACAACGATTCTGCTAAGTCATAAAAATGCACTGCGGCTTGTTATGGTAATACTTTGTCAGCTAGCGTGTCAGACCCTGATAAGGGAAGTCGGAACATTATTCACCCTTGAATCTTTATAGCTCTCACTAAGCAGCTCTGTTTAAAGGTCCCTAAGAAAGGCTGCATCAAAGGGAATCAGGTTGTGGAATAATGGGCAACATTAAAGTTGCATTTATGCATGGTGCAATTCTCAATGAGCACTGATGATAAATTGCAGCTCAAAGCTGCGTATGTTTAGACGATGTAACCGTAAATATCAGTGTTAAAGTATTTGTTAACCCATATTTTTTGCTTGTTATTGAAGTGGACGCAGAAAAACAGTGAAAAGTTTCCAAATATAATTTCTAGAACAACCCTGAACTTTTCCTAACCCATGTTATAAGCCACCAAAATTACATTCTGTCCTGGTATTTGCCTTCAAGATGGCAGAGCATTTTGTTGATGCTGCATCAGTTGACTCATTTGTATCATGTGAACACTCATTTTGCCCACTATAAATCATATCTGCCGCACCTCCAAGAATAGCTCAAAGCTAATACAGATTCCCTCCACCCTGACACTGTCGTAATCAGATTCGCCACCTGTTTGTCTTGCTGCTGGGACATTTTTCACCTCAGAGACTCCTAATTATGTGTCATCCGATGCAACTCTTGTCATAACATTATGGAACTGTTGGAAAGGCTTCCAGGATTTGCATTAGATTTGGGTTGGGATACCATGTGCGCATGTTTATCGTTGTCTGCATACTCAGAGAATAATTCATGTCATTTGGATAAAATCGACGGTGATGTTGTTTGTGTCGCTGCAAACTTCCACCGGACCTTTTTAACCATTTAACACATACATTTTAAGATGGAATATCTTGTTGAAAAATCATTTGTACTTATCTCAACCGGATTGAGGCATCTGCAGCACTGAGGTGTGTTACATGGCACAAAACACCTCAAGTTAAGAAATTTTACGGTTTCCATAAAATAAAAAAGGTTGCACAAAACAGTTTTCTCCTTAAGGCTTCCATTAAATGTTCACTTAAGTATTTATGGTTTTCTCCTTATCTTAGTCTGCAGGAATCACTTAAAGTCAGTTAAAATGCGGTACAAAAGACCTTAGCGTCCAAAGTTCACCGCGGTGAAGTTCCTGTCAAAACAACAGGAGGGTGAGATACTGGTGAACTTCTTTAATGTCACCCGCTTCCCAAAAGTGATAATAGTGCAGCCTATCACAAGTGCTAATGGCAGCAAATCAACAGTCCCCACAGAAACAGTGGGATTTTACTGCTGTAACATCTCTTTCATTTGATGTAAACTACTTAACTTTTTTTTAACTAAGGAAAACTTTTAAGAGATTCTGTGCAACACCCTTAAGTAACTCCCTCAGCTAAAGAGATATTAATCCGATATTAAAGTATCATACTTAAGTAGAAAGCTTAAGGTGTTTTGTGCAATCGGCTCCAGACCTTTTCAGGTGGCTTCCTTCCAGAATGTTTGTAGCAGAAACATCCCTCATGGCATGTGGCCTGTTTATGAGTTTTCATAGGTAATCATATTTTTCAAAAAAAAAAACAAACAAAAAAAAGATTTCTTTCCTTTTTTTAATTGCAGTTATGTAATATTATACGCACAAATTCAATGTTTCATTCATAAAGTGAGTATGAAAAAATCATTCCCCCAGGCACATGGTGTTGATTAAATTCATCAAAAATATAATTTCTTTGAGGGAGTTGAAATAGATTCGAAGTGGTAAACAATTACAAACATAACACAGTCAGAAATGAAGAATGAGTGTACTCATTTCTTGTGGAGTTAAACTTAGATTTTTAAATATTTTTGGCCAAGTTGGTGGTGAGTGTTTCTGTTTTTGCTTTTCTCTTTCATGAAACAAAAAAAAAAACAAGAAAGAAAAAAAAAAAAAAGTCAGTGTCATGTCAGTGAGCGCCGTGCCAACGGTGAAGAAAGAAAGTCAAGCTATAGATTGTTGGGGAAAATGAGCCTCAGGACTGCTTTGTCAGTGCCAGAGCTCGGTGAAAATTCAAGCAGAGTGAATGTCTCTGAACTTAGACAGATGAGATATCAAATTGGAGGAGTGTGATAATCAGGGAATTGGAGAGGGAAAATTGCATCAGAATGGAATCATAAGCCCGGCCAGAAGTGAGGATTTACTGATCCCTGACCTTCTGTTTCAGAGCTGAGGATTTTAAGTAATGAGATCTATGCAGTGAAACAACTCCACTATCAGAACGGCTATACTTCGACATACTGGGAGGAGAGCATCTGCCCCTGCACCAAGCGCAGCCAATGGATTTAGACATGTTTAGAAATGTGCGGTGGCAGCAGTGAAAGATACTAAGGGTTAAGGAGGAGGAAAGGAAAGAGGAATGGCATTATGTTGCAATAAATAGACCTTGCTTGAAGGTATAATGTGCCGAGGAGCTTCCATGGTGGTCCGATGTTGAATATGTTATCCACTGGCCCCTCTGACAAATGAGATTTTTTTTTTTTTTTTTAAATGTGAATTGAAACGAAGCTGTAGATGCTGGGTGTTTCTTTCAGCTCTCTCAGTATGTACAGTGGGATCTGAGACCATTCAGACTTTTGAACCCCACTGTTTTTTTTTTTCAAATGAACAAGAATCTCTTTGTTTCCCCGCTAGTGAATGATTTAAAACATCTGCAAGGTTGCAATTGTTAAGCAGTGCACATGCCGGAATCAGCAGGTTGTGTTGTTAGTAATAATAGTTGTGTTGTAAGTTTATTTAGTAATAACTAAAAAAAAAGTTTATTCAGTAAGAACTCAAGGTTTCCTGTGAAGGTGAAGCTCCTCATTTCTTCACTGTCTCATATCATCTGTCTCGTTTCATTGACATTGAGAGCAGCTTAATATTAATAGACTCCAGCTGTAAAACTACAGTGGGACATGGGTCCTTTCTCTTCTGATTGCCTGCTAATTGCTTCTTACATGTTATTTTGGCTGGAAATGATCCAGAGTTAAAAAGGGTGTTTGTCAGCCAGACAATGCTGGAAATCCTCTCATTAATTCTGCCTTTATCGCTGGAATGATTAGATCACATTTGAAGAAAGTTATAAGAGAGTTAAAAAGCTTGAGATGCGGAATTACAAAATTTGTCTGCAGTCTAGAGGAACCTTTTCAGTGGCATCATTCAAGCCAGATAATTGTTCAAAATAATTAACCTATTTGGACTAATTTGGTTCATTATCTTTTTTTTGTGGCTGGATCACAAATGTTTTCAACATTTACTACGGTTACAGACTCATTTAAACCAAACAGTGAGAGTTTTCATCTTCATGCTGAATGCATAGGTTACATTCATTTATTCAATTTCCTGTGATAAACAATAATAATCATTTAGTTCACATCTACTCATAATAATTATATATATATTATGCCATATTGTGTTGTATATATAGTAATATATAATTTCTAACGAATATATTTTTAAATTGCATGCTCTGAAATATTATTACAGTATAAATAAATTATGAATAAATGTTACTTTTCTTTTTTTATTAATGATACAATCATCTGGAAAATTCTTCACAGAATTGTAAATACTATTATTTGGACTTAATGCTTTTATTTGACCATTTAAATTTCTATACTAAATGTATTTAATTTGACTGAAATTGTGTTATATAGTTAAAACCTTTACTAAACCATCATGTTGCTACTAGACTAGTTCAGTGATGTCATTGGGCCCCTGTTAAAGTTAAAGGCCCCCTGTGGAGTTTTTGACCTCTAGTAGATCAATGTTTTTACGTGTACAAGGCTGCCGCAGTGTGATCCACATTTCTTATTGTTTTGTAGTTATTGTTCCACCTATATCTTTTTTTTTTTTTCCTTTTTGTAAAAAAATGATTTGAAATTTACCTGCCAACACGTGTTGGCTCCCCTTTTGGTTGTCCAGCCATTGAGCCAGGCTGTGACAACTGGGGGCTCGTCCTTGTTTGAGCTTGTTTGCTCAGGTGTCTCTGCTGTTGAATGGCATGATGGGTGGAGTCTGTGAGTTTATGAATGAAACTTGTAAGCTGGGGTTATAGTGTCAGGAGGAAGTGACACTTGTGAATGAATGCGCAGTATGTTAGGGAGACGCTGACGGGTGTGGTACGGAGGCTGTTCTGTTTGGGGTTTAGGGTTTAGTTAAGCAGTTGTGATTAACAGGTTGCTGGTTTGTTCGGGTAGAATGCTTGTGTCGCCATTCTAAGTTAGTGTGGTGATTTTGCCACAGTGTCGATCTCTGGTCCTGAGCTCGCTCCTCGTCAATGAATGTCATTCTGTCCAGTCACTGAGCCAGGCTGTGACACTTAAAAAAGACCAGTTGCTAACAAGTGGAGACATGTTATAGACTACAGAGGTTGTCGGGGACAGTAAACATCATCACATCACATCATCTACTCACCAGTCCACCTCTACAGCCTCGTTGTGTTTACACTTAGCTTTTTACTTATAGCGATTGTATTTATTCTTCGAAAATTAAAGTAAAACTGTTGTTCATTTGTAAAGATTATTATTATTATTGTAAAACAAACAAAAAGGTGTCAGTATAATAAACTTACAGTATGTTTGTAACAGAGTTTATTTTCTGCAATAATCCAAAAGCCAATGGAAAAAAATCCCATGGGCTTTATAACGAGGGAACCAGGGTGATGCTGACTTCTGGGTTGGCCTAAAAAAAATACATCATCATCCCTGTAGCACACTGAAAAATTTATTACGGTGATTGTGACAGCAAAATAAGGACATTGTCACTCTACACACCCAGCAGACACGGAGAACCATTGTTTCACTTGGAGTTATATTCCTGGCCATCTGATAAATCATTCTCATCATTCTCCTTTTTGAAAAGAAATATCTGACTCTAAAGCCTCTAAATTGTCGACTATGTTCAGCAGCTAGTTACTAATATAGTCTGCTGTTTGGTGCTGGACTGGTAACATATGGAAGGTTTTAACTTATCCTTTGGGACGATGAGAGCAAAATGTTCGGGTCAGAAATCAAAACAATGACCTAAAAGAGGCTAAAAAGCTCCATGGAACTGTCCTTCTGTAAAAAAACAAACAAGCCCATAGGTCGTCTGTGCAGCAGGTTATTAGTTGCTAGGCAACATCTAGTGGTCCTAGTAATTATAACAGGAGCAAAGGGAAAAGTGCGGTGACGTAGTATAAAGAGAGACAAAGCCCACGTCAGGAGGAGGTTGTGATTGATTGATGATTATTATTATCGGTAACCATTACCACAAAGATTGGTACACCACTCTCGGTACGGTCCATATGTTTAATATGGTAACCGTGACAACCGAGGTCCAGTACACCTGCGGCCGTAGGGGCGTTATTTCAGGAGACACTCCTGTGGGTCGTACCAGAAAAGAGGAAAAAAAACGACCTGTTTGGTTTTTCAGGTCGGAGGAGTTGTTGAACTGCAGAGCTGGGTGATAATCTTCTGTGAGTTCATCACGACGAGCAAACCTTTTCACACAAGACATGATCAAAGCCCGACATATAGAGGGAAGTACAGATTTAACGAAAGGACAAAGTAATGTCAAGATAACCCTATAAGCCACTGCTGAAAGATAAAGCATTACCAGACACATGGATATCTTGAGGCCGCTCATTTGGCCCCATCACATACAGCCACCATGGAGGCTAGTGGAAGCGGTCCTTAAACCAATCATACTGTGCTATGTTGATGGGCTTCGCTCGGCTTGCTCCAGTTAGTTCTTGCCTCCAGCTCACCACAGAAGTCTGCTTAATTCCAAGCATCAGTGTAAAAAAAAAAATTGACCTGTTCTGCCATGGAGTCCCTGTTTAAAGAGATGGGGATGATTGGATGGGATGGTAGAAGACAGGGCAAAGACACCTGCCCTTACAAGTAAAAGGAGAGCTGCTGCCTTAAGTGAAATTGGATGGAGGAGAGTGAGGCACAACACACACTGAAGATTGACTCAAGATTGCAGAGCAGGGAGAGAGTGTAGACGTGGTAAGACGAACAAATTGTGAACAGACAGAAAGAAAAGAAAAACTACAGAGTTCCTCTCCATCTTTCCCCACCTGCACCTCCTCGCCCCCCCC
>NW_019525473.1:926040-970309 GCF_002814215.2 Seriola lalandi dorsalis | reverse complement strand
CACCACCACCACCACCACCACCACCACCACCACCACCCAAGCTAATGCTCATTACCCAGGGAAGTACTGACATGTTCAAACCTCAGACCAGATGAGTCCAGTCTGCTGCATGACCTTACCAAACCTTCAATCTCTTGTACTACAAATACTGGTCTCCAAGAAATGTAAAGGATAAACACACTTTAACATTTACCACTTAACATTTAACCAAAACAACTTTGTTTATTTTGTTCACCCTATATGAAAAGACTACCCCCACTATTTTTCAAATACCCTCAACTGCAAACACTTTGTTTTGCTTGTAGTTTGTGGCCGACTATAATCAGGACGGAACAGCCCAAGAGATTTTACGACTGATGGACTCACAGCAAAGCCCAAGCGTTGATGTCCATTTTTTTTTTGAGGATGACATTACATATATCTACAACTGATGTGAAATGCGACTGTTGCGCTCTCGGTACTTCAGCGGACGTCGCTCTTCTCCCTTTGGACCTGTTGAGGAAATGCAAATCACAATGAGCTGGAGGAACCTTTATCCCCGGGAAAAGTTCCCGGACATTAGTTCTTGGGAAATTACCGTTCCGGGAACTTGAAGCCTCCCCCTCTCTTTGCTGTTTTGTAAGATTGTCGCTTTAATTAAATGGTGATGCTGTGCAGCTTCATTGTATAGTCATCTGGGCTGAAGAGTGACAGGGTCTATGGCCAGTTTCCAGAATTTCCTTTTCATCAGTAGGTCATGATAATGCAGTTGTGTGCTTTCAATCTAGCTTTAAATGGAAGAAGAGTAATATTTAGCTTGTATAGTATTGATCCTACCACAGTTTTTTTCATCGATCCACCCATCACTTCTGCCGGGTCATTTTCTACTTCAATTAATTTTACTCAAAAGATCCACCTTTAAATGTTAGTCATCTTCATGTCATCTAAATGTTAATTTACATATTCTCTAATAAATAGTTTCATACTTACAATGGATCAAATGACTTTATACAATGTGAAAGACACAAGTCACAATATCACTTGACTCTGCAGCTGTATTCAGTGGAAAACATTTAATAAATAAATGGTATCTGCCCAACACCAAACGTCAGATAGACAAAGTTAGTAACTAGCAGCTGTGTTGACAACGACCAAAACAAAGTCTGTTTCATATGTAAATAAGCAGTTGTTTGCTAACATGTTAGCTATATATAAGCTAACAATATGTTAATCAGATTTAATTACTCCCCTGCCAAACAACTCATGACATTTTACCACATTCATTTCAGCCTCTTGAAACAGACAAGAGGTCTCGATCCATGCTAATAATCTGTAATCAATCACTATTAAATGCGAGCAGGAACATTTGAGGGCATTGATCGACATTTTCATTTGTAGTTTTTGATGTGTCATTGTGACTGACTTGAATTCAAATGATCAATTTCAAAGAAACTAAAAACATGAGGGGGGAAATAAAATCATTGTTCTTCTTTCTACCATAGAGTTACTATCTAGGTGGTAGAATGATAATTAGACTGAATAACCATTTGGTTTCCACTACATTATTCAGTCTGACTCTGTGGTTAGATTAGCTTATCACATACCAGTCACTAGCATCTCCTCTACGTCAGTTACAGTTGACACAGAAGCTCTGGTAGTGGCTGCTAGGAGCAGGAATTGTTTGTCCTGTAGCTTGATGAAATGTGCTGATTTGAAAATTTTCTCCTTAAGTCAGCTTGGAACAACCTGCAGCTGCATCAATCCCCACACTCGTGGTGTCTGGCACATGATGGTGTACCCCATTCTTAACCCTGCCAGCAAAGTTCGCATTGACTTTTGTCCTATTCGTACCTATTTGTCAGGATTTAGGATTGATCAACTGTCCAGGAACAGTACACTTTGGGACTTAAATACAAAATATGTGCAGGCCCATACTCTTCTCTGTCATTTCTGTGAAGGACATTATCTATGTTTGCTGTGGGATGCCATCTTTGTACTTTGTCAGGTTTATGACAATTTTCAACTTTCTGGCCTTTCCCTCAAGAGTTTGGGATGTTCCTGCCGATAATATTATTGTCACTATGAAGCCATCAGAAAAATGAATTTATGAATTTAAATGCTCTCTTACACGAGTCCTCGATTGCCATGTAGTCTTACTCATGAGTGACAATCACCTCCTCCAGCGTTGAGCCAACTTTTAATTATAGAAGGTAAATTTGCAGACAGTGAAACTGATCAGGCAAATTACATATAAGTGCTGATAAGGGAAAGTTGGTTGAGACAAGGAAAAGAAATGTAGACCCAGGCCCCTTGCTCCTTAAGGCACTTGTCCGTCCTTTGCTAATCACAGTATCTCCTGGATACACAACTGTAATTACATTTCACTGAATACACAGAAGCTGAAGTACAATAAAGCCCCTCCATTCATATTCCTCCGACCACAGCGAACATTTGAAAATGTCATTTACTCAACAGAAATGTGCAGATTTTCCGGGGATTGTCGAAGCCCACAAATCAGTATTTGACAAATTATGTGATGACCTTTCACAGATTCACTTTCTGATTTGATCATAGTTTGGATAAGTTTCATTTCATCAATAATGTTTTGACACTGACAGTTCAACTCCTACAAATCCAATGCATTAGTCAGACAAAGGGACATTGTCCTATTCAGAGCTTTCAGTCATTTTACTGGCAGGTCTACCACAGACACATTTGGTTATTCTGGAAAATATCCAGGCCCATTAAACTCACTGTCCATTCGTCTTTCCACTTTGCTTATGAAAATTAAATGATTGTTACAGGGTCAACTGCCCATGTTTTGTTATGGAGCTTAGACTTGGTCAATAAGTATTTATTGATTAAGAACTTGATTAAGAAGGTCCCGTATTTTACACTTTTCCTGTGTTTTATTTGTGTTGATCCATACGAAAATATATTTGTGGCTCTGAGCCTCTCTTCTGATTGGCTGACTGTTTTCAAAGGGATTGAATAAAAATAAAGCTGATTTCAGGTAAACACCCAGGGAAACCAAATCATGCGAGGTTGGATGGTGGGTCCAGGTGGGCGGGGCTTGGTACATGACTGAGAGCGGTGACTGCTTTGTTGTGACATCACAAATTTCCAGAAGTCCTGGCGGCCGGTTTTAAGGCTCAGTTTCTGAATACAGGCTGTGTGCATTCCTCTGTGGACTGAGCGCTTTGATACTTTCACAGAATGAATATAGAACCTAGACCTGCTTTATAATCAAAGTAGACATGGACATCTACCTTTATACTTATGGACCTTTAAAGCCACTTGTACACCTGTAACACCATAGCTCCTCTCTCCAGGTTTAGCTGACCACACAGAATCCCACTGGTTCTCTCCACTCTTTTCTAGGGAGCAGAGGTGAGCTGTGCTTTTGTTTTGTGGCCATAGGAAGTCACAGTAAGCAATAAATATAACTCCAGATAACAGAGGGGAACGTTGTGTTTTACCAATAACTCTGCAGTTTATTGCTTTCTATAGCAGAGCTGTATGCAGAGTTTGCTTCTGTGCCCTACGCTGCACAACAGACTCCACATATCCCTCCCAGTCAGCCCCTTATTAATTTATGCATTAACTTGGAACAGGTCCAGTTGGAAATTTCCAATGGCATCCACTCGTTGGTGCAAGCTCAAATGATACCAGAGTAAGTAATTGGATGGTGTTAAGAATACCATTAAAAACTATAAAGCGGCTGGCAGAAACAGGTCAACAATAAATCACTCTCATTTCTCAACCATCAGGCTGTCATCCATACAACAACACATTTCATTCCTTTTGAGTTATTTTTAATAGGAATTTGCCTTTGTTTGTGCCCAGCCCAAACTTTATGTTTTTGACCCCATGTAAAATAGAAGGCTGCACATACCTGGGTGTACAATCATAAGCTTAACCTTTCAAACATAATTTTCATCAAAACCTGAACACCTTCTTCTTAGAGTCAGGACTCAGTCTAATCTGAGCAGACAGACTTTATACACACATTTCCAGAATCGGCGTGACCTACCCTGAACAGCATATTAAGAGCTCTAGTGTTAAAACTCACCATCCAGTTTTTTTTTTTTCCCCCAAGTAGAGACAGCTATTGTAAAATCCATGAATATCTTTCAGTTTTTCTGACAGCATGAAAGCACAGAAGTCCCAAGAACCTGGTTGTTACAGACCAGGAATACTGACACTCTCCTCTGACCAATAAATATACAGATAAGTGAGTTGTGTGAGTTGAGTATGAGTTTAAAACCTTAGGACATACAAACCTTTTCAAGTTGTGTAAATGTTTTTCTTTTATAAAATACATGTCTCGCAACATGTACAGTGCTGCTTGGGCAATTTGATGACATGTCAGAATACCCAAACCTATCCTGATAAAAAAATACATAAAAGAATTAGGCATGTAGTGGCAAAATCATAAGCCCTTAAATAATGTGTGCTAAGTAAGACAACCTTTCAAGGTGAAAACCGGTGTGATATTCTCCTCACATAACCACAGCAGTGCAAGAAGCCCATCAGCTGTATTGACCTGAGCTTTCGCATTGTAGACCCCAGTCAGTTACGCCATGTTGACAGGCCACAGCAGACATTGATCATGTTTACTCATGTCCTCTACATTAACCTGCACATAATGACGCCCGTTCTAATCAATGGGTCTGACTGCACCAAATGGATGCACTGTGAATGGATTCTGTGCTTAGAAGCCACTGAGCTCCTACAGATGATATTTAAAGAGAGAAACAAGTCGACTCCTCTGATTTGTCCGCTTTCCTTTCACTTTCAGTCCTGCCAAGTTCGCTCATTTGTCCTTGGATTTGTTCCTATATTAGGGGAGTCACCATGCCTTCTGCCTCAGCTTGTACATGCACACTGCAGCCAAGGCCACGGCTGGCTCAGCGTCGACAGCCTGGCCTTGGCCTGAACTTCCTGTGTGGGCTGGGTTGAATTCCTGGTCAGGTATCATGAAGAGATGGACCGAATGCCACCACCAACTCAACTCAACCCAACTCAAGTAATGTCTGGCAGTTTGGTTTTGACCTTCCTGACTGAATGATTCCTGTTAAAATATCCTGATTAAATGATTAAGAACCAATTAATTGACTAATCTTTTGAAACCAGCAGCTGCTGCACACGCTTTGGGTGATCTGTAGATTAGTTTGTGAGCAGCATATGTAATCTGATTCCTTGCTCCTGTAGCCGACATCCCTGGCCTGGCATCAGTCACAAGATATTAAGGAGTTCATAGTAAGGACATGCAAAGTTTATGGACCCAAAGGGATTTACTGTTCCGGCACACTCGCCATCAAACAATGAAATGAATAGAAATCAGAGACAAAGGATCTTTCTTTCAAAAACAGACCAGCTTTTAGCAGAGAGTCAGAGAGATGCATGACCAGACCACGAGTCAAATGGTCAGCTCCAGAGGATCAACAAATGGACACAAGGTAAAGTGGGAGTCAACAACCAAAATCTACATTTTGTAACAATAAGACTTTATCCATTACATTGGTGTTTAATTTTTTTCTTTTTTCTTTCTCATAGAAAAAGTAACTCTGTCTCACACACACTCTAGTGTTCCCGCCTCTTTCTCTGGCTACGTCCACACTACTGCATTTTCATTTAAAAACTGCGTTTTAAAATGAAAGCGATCTTTGTCCAGATGACCATTTTAGCTGCGGATCAGAAACGATTTCTGTCCATACCAACACACCTTAAAACGCATACATACATGGCCATTCTGGTGTGAGCAGGAAGCAGATCGTCTGCTCTGCAGTTGATTAGTTACACGATACTAAACTACTGCTATACTACTAATACTACAAATGAGGAACAACATAGACAGCTGCAGTGTTAAAAAGCAGAATTTAACAGAACAACAGCTGCTTGCAAAAACAACAAGGTCAGTAACGCTTGTAATTTGTTATCCATGTTGCTTTCACTGCTGGTGATGTAAAATCAGTTAAGGCAGTATCTGCCATGTGACCATACTCTCAGCATTCTTCATACAAGGTAACAGAACCGTCACAAAAGTGTCATTATTCATTATTATCATTATTATTATTAGTAGTAGTATTATTAGTATTATTATCAAAGGACTGCTGTGTAATCTACAATAACTTGTTCTTAGTGTTAGGAAATAATTATGTTGTTTGATCAATGTTGAAGGCTTTGAATGAAAATGTGCGAATATGAAATTCATATTTTGGTAATTAATAACACCATTAGGTTTAGATATTGTTCCGTTTAATGATTTAATGGTGATATGTGATTTTTGTGAGTAAAGATGAAGTAATTAAAAAGTTCTACAGAATATTACTTAGTTCTCCAAGGGAGAGGACGGGTACTGCCCCCGAGATGTTCACCAACCCCCAGGAAAAATAAAACCCCAGGGATCACTCTGCACATTGCTTTTTTTTGGCTTGATACCATTCTGCTTTTCTGCATGTATTAGTTATTTATTATTTCCCCTCTTGTTCCTCTTGTCATTTCTGTCCACATGTGCTTCCTTCCTTTTTTTTTTTGCCACATGTTCCATTGAATTTTTCTATACGTGATCTTTTTATTAGCTGGGAATCGAACTCCTGACCTTCTGAGTTGTGGACTGTCTGCTCTACCTCTGCAGCCACAGCTGGACTAAAAAATTAAAAATAAGGGATCTTCCAGGCTCCAGGGGGGGATGGCACTTGATCGCGTAATTACTGTGATGTTGAGACAAGGTCATGACCAGCGTGATTACAATTTACCTTCCTGTACGACGACTACGCCTGAACAGACGTGTCAGTTGTCCTTCCTGAAAAGCCTGTTTGTCTTTTGTCTTATCATCTAATGCCCTATCTTCACTTCAAACACCGTCAGTCTCTCTTAATACTGATGTTCCACACAAATGAATTGCATGTGTAATGCTAGCATTTGCGAGAGAAATGTACAGTGTTTGATGATACAGAAGAGAAGTAGGCAAACAACAAAAGAGGGTCAGTGTCAGTTCTGAATTGTTATGCGTGTTGATTAAGCTGTAGCATGTGAAGTGCTTCCTTTTTTTTTTTCCATCACAGTCTTGTTTAATCACCTTTAATCAAATGCAAATGATGAGAATAGGGAATGTTTAATTCAGAATAATAGGAACAAAGGGAGGGATGGGAGGGAGCATAAGAGCTTGTTAGTTACCACCATCATTTGCTCTCCAGGCAGGTCCTGAGGGGACTTCTTTTAATCTAGCTTCGCCTTAGGCAACAGATACCCGATCCCGAAGCGTCTGAACTGGATGAAATTAAGCAAAATAAATCAGCCTTAATTCTCTTTGAGAAAGTTGACAAATTCTTTTTTCCTTCTGTTATCACAGCATATTGGCTGGGGATGATGTTATTGTAAATTCCTTTATAGGCCTGTTTAACAATTAGCCAACCAGTGGTACTCCTGACAACGCCAATTTGAATAATTAAGCTACTTTGGCAGCAAGATTCCTCTCATTCGATTTATCCTCGTCCACCTGTGTACATGCAGATTTCAAAGTAAGTAAGAAAATGGTGACATGACAGAGATCTTCCTGACTTTATTTTGGAGGTTCCAGCTGCCTCTCCACAGCATGTACTCTCTCTTAATCACATTAGAACTCCTGATTCTACTTTATCACACAGCTTGGGGACAAATACGTCTGTCTCTGGGGCGAGGCAGAGCCTTCAGCAGCCCTCGCAAACTTCAAAGAAGTTGATGGCACGTGAATCCGCAGTTATTATTTGTTACCGCATGCGGATAAAGATCCCAGGGTATCAGCAAAATTGATATATCTGATTAAAATTCATATATTCAGTTTGCTTGTTCAAATGATCAGAAAAGAGAGAAGCTGTTTCTCTCAAACATCATTTACTTTTACTAGGTGAGTAACCCAGTTTTGAAGTTAAACAGGATTGCTGTTGTTCAGCTTTTCGCTCAGCACTCAGGGGGAGTATTACGCACCTGGAATGATGTTCTGTCTCTTATCAAAGGACAAGTGTCCGTGAATTTCTTTTCAATAATTGTGTTCGGTGTTATCACTCCCTTATGACAAAGTGTTGAACAGTGATTTATTACCTTTATATACTTTCTTTTTAAGCATATCACTCCTTTAGAGCTTTTAAAGTGATTCACAGGCTACACTTTTACAAGCACATAGGCAAATAATGGAGGCCATACAAGCCATATGTCATTCTGGGCATCTCGCGTATAAACTTTCTCCTTTCACATACATCTTTTTTCACTCTCAAGTACATATACTGTCGCATTCAGATACACTAATTTAATTCAATTCAATTCAGTTTTAAACGTATAGTGCCAAATCATAATGCACATTATCTCACGGCACTTTACAGGGTAAGGTCGAGAGACCATTCATTCAGACCATCATTAAACACTGTTCATTGTTAATTGTAACAGTGAAAATAATAACAGTTATAATAACAGTATATGAGAAAAAAATTAATATGTATATATAAATAATAACAGTTATACCCACAGGTAATGGGTAGCCAATTTAACATTTGAAAGAATATGTATTGAAGATAAGAATGTATTAATTAACAAATACAATATTTGAATGAAGAGTTAAGCTTTTTCATTTTCACATACATACATGACATTTAAGGAAATGAAAACGGACATTAAAGTGATAGTTGAGGTTATTTGATGTGGTGTTGTATGAGGTACTGCTCTATAGTCAGTGAATTACCTGCAGTGGATTCAGATCAGGTCCCAGTTTAAAGAAGCAACAGGAGCACCAGGACGGAAGCTGAGCGATTTGCTGCTGCGGTCATCCGCAAAAAAAACAAACATATTTTAGACACTTTAAAAAAAAAAAATGCCCACAGAAAAAATAATATGAGTTGAAGTGTACGCTTTAGTTTGAATATGTTCACCACATTATCTTGCCGTGGAACACCCCTTTCCTTTGGAACTACAATTTTTCACCCGAGTGCACGTACGTACGCTCAGCTAACTCAAACAGCTGATCAGTGGAGAAATAAAGTGTGTCACAACTGTCAGGGTAGTCAGGGTTCAGCTGGACCCAAAATGCAGCCAACACTTGGGAGACGGTGCAGACAGGTTTATTAAACAAAAGAGCTTAAAAAAAACAAGCACAGGGAACCACAAGGAACAGCAGGCCAAAACTCGAGAAGCACAGGGGATGACAACAGGCAACATGAACAGACTGAGGACGAACCGGACATGAACAGCTTGGGGACGAAGCAGACATGAACAGGCAACGCGACCAGATGATGACAAACCCAGAGATAAACAGACGAACCGACACAGACAAAGGGGAGCACAAAGACTATATAGACAAGGGAGGCAAGGGTGATTGAACACAGGGGAAACACAGACAATCACCACACGGAAAACAGGACCAAGACAGGAAGCAAAAACACTGAGACACACAAGGAAACAAATTACAAAATAAAACAGGAAGTGCACGGGGAAACAGAGCACAAGACAGGGAAGACTAAACTAGACTAGAAATACCCAAACCAGAAATACTCAAACCCCAGAACAGAAACCCAAAACACAGAAAATTAAATCAAGAAAGTCCAAAAAACCAAAACCCTGGAGCCTCCAGGCTGAGACCATGACAAAGTATACGCCATAGGTGCGCCTGTGCTGTATTACTACGGTTTACAAAAGTTTCAAAGTAAAAGGCTGTTTGACTGCAAGAAAAAGTGGTGACAAGAGAAAACTATTTACGATCTATCACTTTAAGGGCAAGTGCAAAAAAAAAAAAAAATAAGGTGCAAAAAACTAATCACACAGAAGAAAGAAAAAAAAAAAAACACCTTTTCACAAATGCAACAGAAGAGGAGCAACTTGTTTATCCGTCTGCAGCCCTGGGCTGGATATTTGAGAGGATAGTAGAAAAAAAAAAAGACAGGTCATTTACCGTGTTCTTATTGGCTGGTGTATGTTCTTGTCCAGTTCATAAGCTAAACATAAGAGCTACACCAAGCAGCTGGAGCACTCATGGGATATTCTGATATATTATGGTCTGCCTTGATATCAAGACAGATGGAGGCAACAGGACGTGACTGTTCTCAGGTCTGGTTTGTCTGCTTTCATAAGAAGTCAGCAGATAAATGAAGACGTCCATACCAGGGCTTCAGTGTGTTGACTTTTTCCCTGCTTCTTGAGTATTCAACAAATCTTGAGATTACCACAGATCCAGACGGCATTACATATTAAGTTTGAATGTGACCGCAAATGTCCCCAGACCGTCTCTCTCGCAAATCTGTAGAATTTGTCCAATGCACTGTAAGATATGAATATAAATGTCTCATATGCAGATATTTGAGAGGGAAAATATGAATGTGTTTAAATATAGACACGAGAGATATAGTAATACAGACATGTGAGTAGAGTGTGTCTAAAGTATGTGAGAGTAAAATATGTCTGTTAAAGCAGAATGTTTGTATGTGACAGGCTCAGATTGAATTATGGTTTTCACAACACCCTTTTCACAATATGTGTGTGTATATATATATATATATATATATATATATACACACACACACACACACACACACGCACATAGATCTCCATGAATATGTTTACATATTTTCCTCATGTACATTATTTATGGCAAAACGCAAGTGTACACATAGTAAAAACACTAATGATATGTAGACATGTACATTTAATCTCTTCTCTCCATACTAATACTTATTAGCAGTAAGTAGCCCCTCAATGTCCTCCCTAAGCCTTTCATGTCTTGAAATGCATTAGCAGCTCCACACTTGAAAGATCGGCCACTTAATTGCAATAATATTCATACAGAATCCATCCCAGACACTGGAGAAGAAAAATCTACAAGTTGCAAAGTGGGTTAACAACCAATTAAAAGCAGCAAATGGCTCGAAATCAAGGAAATACTCGCTTTGAATCCTGAGTCCGCGTCATTGTCAAAAAACAAACAAAACAAAGGTGACAGGTCTGCATGGATCAAACAAGCAGAACATGAAACTGCAGGTAGTCACAAAAGCTCCAGACTTGTTCAGTATTCTAGGAGCATCTCTGCAAACATCACACATCCAAAAATAATCTGCTCCAGTGGAATCGAAAATAGAAATTGTATGTGTTTTCCGTTATCACATGAAAAAAACGGAGGGATGCGATTTTAATCATTAACGGCAAAACACAACACACTCTACATTGTGGCTGCATGTTTAAAATATAGTTTTCTACAGCTGCTGCATTTTCTAATGAAGACTGAAAGAAAGAAAGAAAGAAAGAAAGAAAGAAAGAAAGAAAGAAAGAAAGAAAAAGAAAGAAGGCTAAATGAGGCCACAGAAGACTGATTATTTGCTGATTATAAGCAGCCCCAGTTTGCTGAACATTACTATGCCACGGCATATATAACCTCCCTGGGACATACACCTGACAGACCTTGATTAATTTTGATCTCAATGAAGATATATTATTTTTAGATATGTGACAAGCAGCTGAAACCCCTGTTTCCCAGGTATGTTTCACTTTTATATTAGCAATAGGCACAAGTGGTGAATCTTCCAAAGGAAGATGTGACAGGCTAGTCCACAGAGAGGAACGTTCCTGGCTCACTGATCCCCCTGGAGCCTGACAGTGTAAGGTATCTGGAAATGTTGGCAAGTGAAACTTGTTTACATCATTATACGTGTACTGCACTGGTTTCTTCCTCTCTGACTTTTCATTACAGAATGAATTCACTGATTAACAGTAAACTACAGAACAGTTTTACTAAATGCATCTGTGTGCAGAGCGCTATATTTGTGTCTCTGAATATGCATCGTCATCTGTGCTCGGATCGTTTTGTTGTTTTCTCCAGTAATGAAACAGCGCAAAAAGATCTGGCCCCTGGAGAAATCTGGTCTCACGTGATTACAAGAATGAGATGTGAGAAAAACAAATAGTTCATAATGCCCCGCAGAACATGAACCCAGCACATTTCCCCTTTTTTGGGAGCTTCAGAATGTGTGCTAATACTCTGCATTTCATATTTGTTTATTCTTTCTTCTTGTGCCCCAGGAAATGGTAATTGTTGTTTGTCTATGCATGTTTGGGAATTTTGATCCATGTTGATATTTTCTCTCCTCCATCCAAGGACAATTACCAAACAGTACAGGAGATAACAGTGTTTGCTAGCAGCAAAGACATACTTTTGATTAAAGGAAAATAATGGGGAGATATTTTTAAAAACCTAAAGCTTTGCTCAAACACAGTTATTGCTGATGTTCACCCAGAGCTGAGGCTGAGGATGACTAACGCTGTATGTTTTCTTCATATGTTTAGAAACCACCTAAAATATAGATTTCCACCATAGAGATGAAAAAAGAAAAGGTTATAATGAGTTAATATCTAAAAAATAATGAAAAACTTTACCAAAATAATGACTTAGTATCTCAAAATGTTGAGTTAGTATCTGAAAAAGATCATATCACAATCTGTTTAGGTTGAGTCACGATCCACGATGTGAAACACAAGTCTCTCCACAGATTTAGTTGAACTCTCGATCGCAAGACTCATTGTGTTCAACTCAAAGGCCCGACTCTCAAATCCCTGCATCCTGATTCCACTGATTTTATTCTGAAGTTGTGATTCATATCCTTCTGCCGCTCTGATGCTTCTTTCCAAAGTTTGTCCGCTCCCTGATATTCTTTGCCAATTCTTTGAGCATCGTTGGGACATCACTATTATTTATTTATGATGTGCGATAATGTAAGTACTTCAATTTGAAAGTTCAATCTCTGCCAAAGTTCGTCCCGCCTCATGTTTCCCTGTGTGCAGCAGGTCTCCTGTTCCACGGACAGACCGTAACTCCATCAGCATCTGGAACTGCACCTGGTGACGCTATTTCTTGTTCTGCTCAGGTGTAGAACTGGCGCATGCGCCGCTATGCCGGAACTCGCCGAGGTTGCAGGACTGGTGTCTTCAGCTGCAGTCAGTGGGCTAGCTGGTTAGCAGTGACCCAAGTCTTGAAATTAAATATATAGAGATAGCACCTTTTAATGACGCAATATGTATGAAAAGTATCTGAAAAGTAGATCATATGCCAAAGTAAGATTGTCCATGATACAATAATGACAAGCCTTGTCATTATTTTTATTTGGCACACCATCACAAGGTCATGTGCACAAGCCAGCTTCCTCTTTCTTGACTGACATTAAGGATAGCATGCACCATGAGGGTGACAATTTCCACTATAGTTTTTTTTATTGTCATTGCATTGAAATACACAATAAAATTAAGTCTGGCAGCCATCCTCTTGGCAGTGGGTATTAAAATGAATAAAGTAAAATCATTAAAATATATACATATATAATAAATTAAAATATAGTACATTTTAACATCAACAATATAACTAACTATAAAGTCTAAATGACTTCTTATTTTAGAGGCCAACAATAAATAAATAGATTACTAAACTAAAGCTTAACTTAAACTTAACTAAGAATAGTAAGGCAACATAGACCAGCACTTTAAAATATATGGCGTAACATTTTCATTGCATTGGACATAAAGAGCATCTCAGGCCACAATTATAACCTAACAATAGTTTAACTGGCTCTTTGACCTCAACACTATTTCCCCAGTATCTTACATGTCAAAATAAACACAGGTCTCACAGATCAACGGTTTAACACTCAGTGCAATTTCAAATTCAGAGCAAAACGGTTTCATTTCATTAAACATATACACCAGCAGTCAACAATAACAGTCCCTTCGACCTCGGTTCTTCTTATTGGCTCCTCTGAGGGCGCTGGAGTAGCTCAGTAGTCCACACTTTATCTGTCTCCCCTCTTCGTAGATATTATAGTCCAAGAAACACACCATCTTGATCCATCCGTTACTGATGTCAGCTTGCCGTTCGCGTAGATCCTTTTTAAAGGCAGTCTTGAACCTCTCCACGTAGGCTGGGTCCTCATCTGAGACCTCCACGGTGCGGTACAGATGGCACAGGGCAGGCAAAACCATGGAGCATGAGACGTAGGTCTCAGCCCACAGGAGCTTAGTCACATATGTGCAGTGGATGATAAAAGATGCATACAGTAGAGTGATATCAGTACATCACCAAAGCTATTCCATTTATATCGCACCAATTCAGTCAATTCAAAAAGCTTTGCAAAAGAAAAGTAAGATGGTAACAACTTAGGAAATTTTCCTACGGAGTTGAGTTCATCCTACTGAGTGCATCTGTAAGCAGTAATTAACAAATTTCTTAAAAATCTAAAACTGGAATCTCTCATTTTTCAGACTCTCTGTTGTGGCTTCAAATTGTGGTCAGGTGTTTCCTGTTTGCTTTAATTATCCTTGAGAAGTGTCTAGAACTTGATTACGGTCCATCTGTGGCAAATTGAAGTGACTGGACATAGTTTAGAAGGGCACTAACAATTCACACAGCATGTCAGGAAGAAAAAAAAACAAGCCATTACAGTCCAAGGAGCTCTCTGTAGTCCCTCATAATGAAACTGTGGTGAGGCATATATCAAGCCATGGTGAAAAACCATTTCTAAAGCTTTCAGTGTTCACAGGAGCACATTGGCTTCAAAAGTTGTGGAATGGAATAAGTATGGAACCACAAGGACGCCTCCTACAGTTTCCTGTCTGGCCAAACTGAGTAACCGGACGAGAAGGACCTTGGTCAGGGAGGTGACCAAGAGCCAAACAGTCACTTAAGGACTGTTGGACTGTTGGTAAGGACTGAGCCTAAATGGTATGCGCTCTACCAGGCGACCCACGGGGTCGCTCCTACACTGTCCTAGATTTAAACTCCATGGAACAAGCACTGTCTGTGTATTCCACGCATGTGCACTACGAATCAAATCAAAATGCCACAATGCAAGAAGAAGGAGAGCTGCTTTGCCTGCAGTATTTATTCTTTCAAATGTGAATTGTAGAGGTGAGGGTAGCTGTGGACCTTTTCCAGCTCACGCTCAGTCGGTATCCTTGTAGCATAATGGCCACGGAATTTACATCACGTGAACCCTCGCGTACTTACAGATGAGGAAAGTGTAACACTGGCTTAAAGCAGCCACTGTTTCATCAGTGGATGACATCAGACAAACACATACTAACATTTTGACTTACTATTGTTACAAATGTTGGCAGATATACAGTATAATCTATTATGGACCTTCTAACTGTCGTGTTGTAAAGCATCTGTTAATTACTGTATCTCTATTCTCAAACTGTAACACAACCACCAGCTACGTCCTGTCTCATTCTGAGGCCTTCACGCTCCTGTGCACATCTCTATACATGTCAGAAGTGAGTGTGTGTCTGTCCAGAGGCCGTCTGTGCTGGCCCTTGTGGAGGGAGCCTGGCCTCATCGTAGTATTTACAGTAGGAGAAGCCTGCAGGCCTAATTGGCATGGTCAGTGATGGAGCATATGCACTTTCCAGTGGGAGCCCATCTGACAGGGCCACTCACTGATGACTGCCCACATAGTCTCCATATGTGGCAGACAGAAGGGTCCGTATGCACACTGCCCTTCAACTAATGAAGCCAAGTCACCCGGCTTATAGCTCAGCCTTTCAGAGGACTTTATCCACAATCTGGAGCCAGAGCGCTACCTCTCATTGTTTGCACCTAGAAAATATACACACACAAACATGCACACTCGTCACAAGGGGAAACTCAGAGCAAAGCATAACTGCTACCTCGCCTTCACCTACATCCAGAAAAATACACTGACCCACACACACACACACACACAGGCACACAGGCATACAAACACACACACACAGGGGCACACAGGCACACAAACACACAGCAGAGTGGCTCAGAAATGTTAAAAACATAATTGCACCATTACCCTCACCTTCACCCCTCTATCGCACGTACTGACACACACACATGTAGACTCGCAGGAGAAAATGATGTTGAGATGGGAGAGAGAAATAAGAGGGCGAACAAGAAAGCGAGGGAATACAGAAAAAAGAGGAGAAGCTGCGTGGTGCGAGTGTGAATTCAGCCTCCAGCTGGGCAGCTAAATGGACTTGGTCAGTCATTAGCATGCAAAGGTCTAGTCCGGACATTTAAGGTTATTCATTCCCCAGGCTAATTCTCCCCACGCTGAAAACGCCCGGCTACTTCCTGAATCGCTCTTAATCAATTCCTTTTTACCAGTCGTTGGTTATTTTCAACAGCACATCCTCAACAACACTCCAAAACCCCGCCAGCCACAGGTCGGCCGAGTGCACCACGCGTTTTCCAGTGTTTTGGGGGCTGCAGATGTTAGTGCATACTTAATAAGCCTGATCACAGGAGCCCCAACCTCGCAATGTAATTCCACTACCCAAGGTGCATCTGTTCTGCTTGTACTCACAGGAACCCCATGCTGATGGAACTGTTTCACAAAGTCACACAAGTCATACAGTGCCCTGGCTGCTACCTCAATAACAGTGGAGGTATCAAAGGCAGCCAGGCCAAGGGGAAACAGTTGGGTATTGGCTGTGCGCAGCATGGCATATGACTTAAAGGCAAAAAAAATAATAAAATAAATTGTATAGGCTGAGGTTGTTTATTTTACTTCACGCACTGGGAAATATCTGTGTGCATCACCTGCGTTGAACATGTATCCGTTTTCCCAATAGTAAAGTCAGAGATAAGTATTTTCCACCACATCACAAGCAATACATTATGTGAATAGAAGTCTTTAAATCGGTAACATCTCCTATTCACCCACCTGACTATCGTGTTGAGGATTGCACAGGGGTCATTAGATGACAAAGTCGCTGCATAGTGTCCTTGGGGATTTTCACTCAGCATTATCAAAATGAAACATAGCTCCTGCGCAAGAAAAGTAAGGGCACAACACAACTGTTAAAGACTATATTAAACTGAAACTGTCGTATTCCTTGTGAAGATTTTTTTTGCCTCTTCTGCTTCTTCTGAGTTTTATCCATTTTAATACACCTCCAGTCACAAAGTAAATAGATTGTGAGTTTCCGTGCTGCTTTACTTCTTTTATGCTCCAAGCAAAATGTGATGTTTCTGCCTCTGTTTTTCCCTGAAGACTTCAGCTGACCCACTTTCCCTCATCCCATACACCTTATGGTGGTTAATGGAATAAGGAATATTTACAGTGGAGTGTTTAGAATCAATCTGATATGATTTAGTAATGAGTTTGGAATAATTAGAGGGAATCACATCAGGTAATGCAATGTATGGTACTATGCATGGAGGAAACCTTATTAGAGCTTTCGGAAGCTGTGGCATGGGTGTAGATCGCTGCTGTTGAAATGAAATGTTTCATTCTGTCAGAGATACAACTCCATTTCAAGACACTAACAACTCATCTTACACAAAGACACTGAATTATCTTACTCACAAAATTATAACTAATCAAAGTACATTGATAAGAGATGAAATATAACAGTTTTAACAATCTTGTCACCAGTGACCAGTGTATGATTTTTTTAAGTTTTTGCTTAGTTGCATCATAACACGCACAAAAATGTGAATTCATAAGCTTTTGTCAATATTGCCATGCTATACATCATTACATTAGTTAGATTCTCCACAATTGAACCATTCACGTCATTTTGCAGTAACCTTGAGAATTGTAATTCATTCAGATTTACTTGCAAGACCAGTGTAACAATGGCGGCTTTCTACTATTGAAGTGGTCATGAAGTCCGATTGTCTGTCCATTTGATTGTTGTGAATATTGTCATGTGGCGTCCATTGCAGACTGTCAGGTTACTTTATTTGCATCACTTCCCTCCACATTTCACCTATTTTCTCTCCTTCCGACTGCCTGGGTATACTTGTTTACATTAGTTTGCTGCCTAAAAAACCGTTAGTTTGCTACCATTCAGATTTCATCCCGGGAGGCTCAGGTTAGGACAGCGAGTGTACCTGAGTGAAAAAAACGATGATCCTCTGCCAGTTGTAGACTGTCTAAAGCCAATACTAAAGATGAAAGAGAGAAGAAATGTCCTAACTACACAGCTACAAGGGTCTCCCTGACTCTCCTGTCCATCTCCCACTGTCATATTGGTATTGTTGATAACTTAATAATAATTTTAGTATATTACAAAATACAAATCCATGAAATCTGACAGATTTCTTTTGTATATTATGTATATCATAACAATCTAGATTGTCTTATTGAATTTTAATGAAATTACAGTAGTTTCCTTGCAACTACAGTTGCCACTAAAACAGCTGTTAAAACCTCACAATACAAGATGTTTTTGGAGAATGTTTTTATAGTTGATTTTTGTGTTTTGCTTTGCTTTGCAAATGATGCATATTTTGAAGTGTTCATCAACATTGCATTAGATTATCTTTACATGTTAAATTAAAAAAGTCATGTCTGCAACAAATCTAAACTTTTATTAAAATTCAATACAGTTTTACAAATGGCTTTCAGAACCTGAGGTGTATTTGCTTTTTCTGAATAACTCCTGGGATAGAGATCTACTCTGAACAATCTCATATCAACATGACAGATTAATTTAAATTAAAGTTTTCAGGATAATCACACAACTTTCCATTCACATAGTGGGAACAGATGAGTCCTCAACTTTTGCATATGACTCACGCTCAAAGCCATTCAAAGTCCATTAATCCCCTGAGGAGGTGGAGAGGAGATGTGAGAGATCACTGAGGTGTTCTTCTCATGTACCTTTCCATTTGCTGTCTTGGTGCCACTTGGTTGATTCAGATGAAACATCTGAAATCACAAAAACTCATAAAAAAAACGTAATAAAAACAAAAAACTGTGCTCACAGCTGCCCTAAAAGAGAGAGCAGAATCATCAGGCTGTGCAAGACAAGTTTATCATTTGCATTTCCAATATATAAACAGCGAAATATGAAAAAAAAAAAAAAATTAGTCTCTTAATTGTTTTGCATTATCATTTCAGTTGTGCAGGCAAGTTGAACCAGAAAGTGTCTCTGCAATGTAAATGTAGGGCCATAACAGTTACAGGGATACATTTTTTTTGTCACAAGATGCATGAGTTACTGGGTAGTGATATAGCTGCATGAACATAACCTTAGGCAGCAGCTCCTCAGGGTGGATATTTCCCGACCAGCCCCGGCTTGGAAGGACAACAATAACATCAAACAAAACACACCGATGCAACATTTTTAGTATTCACAGCAGAACACACCATATTTAGTGTATTTTGCTGCTTCACAGTGCTTTTAGACCACTTATACATTATAAACATTTTATTTGTGAAAACTGTCTGGCTACACAGCTGTTTTACATATCAGACCATTGCCTAGAGGCTCCAGTGTGTAGTAATACTGCCATTCTCTAAACAAACTAAATTGTTCCAATGTAAGGAATGGTCTAAGCACCATAAAGTGACAAGAAAATCACTAAATATTCTGATATGTATTCTGTCTCTGTGGATTACTAAAACATTGGCACGTTAGTTGTGGTTTCAAATATTCTTCAGTAGCTGTCCCATATTGCTGCTGCTATTGTTGGTCTGGTCATGAGCTCTAATTAAAGGCATCTATAACCAGGGCCATGTCCATGCATCTACATCACTACTGGCTGGTAACTCATACATCCCTATGACTCTGTTTTCCACAGCAAAATTATTTCTTGTCTGAAACTTGTCTCATTATCATGTGGATCAACACCCCCACCAATAAATAAATGAATGATGGTCAAAGGTACAGCAAACCTCGTACATATATTCAAACATGTCCAGTTCAGTCCAGTTCAAATAGCTGCAGTTTTTGTGTCTCACAACATAGCATCATTAGTGAAGCATTGTGATGTTACAGAGATATGAATTATATTCTCCAGATGTAAGAGAGCAGACCCCAGCAAAAATCACGTCAAACATAATTTTAATATTTTGTAAGTGAAAACATTTCCACTGAAAAATAAAACAAAATAATTGCAATACGATTTATACGACTTACCTTTTTAACTCAAAAATCATGGAGAAGGGATTTTAATTGGAAACTGCGAAATTGGACTTCAGCGTGTTAAAAATTTGTTTTATACTGGTGCAATACACTCCATTATAATGTAGCATCCCTTACAGAAAAACCACATGAATTTACCATGTGTTCCACACGTGTTTCCTATTGATCACATGTGTCACATGGTACCACATTCTGTAATATGTAGTGTAGCGCACATGTGGAAAAGATGTTACCATGTGTTGTAACATGTCACAAATTCTGCAGATTTTCCAAGTGTTTTCAAATATTAAATTTCAATGAAATGAAATGAAATCCATGTGTGTTTTCTGTAAAGGATGTCCTGCTTTAGAATGTTTATTCTGTTGCCTTCAACATAATCATATCCACATGTAAAACTCTTATGTAATACATTCTCGTCATGTAGTCTTGGTCTTAGCAATGCTTTACACCAGATTAAAAAAAAACAAAACGTATAAGACAATTGGTCTCTGACAGTCTTTTAGGTGTTGAGAGTCGAAAGTACACTGGCACTTCCTGACTGAGAAAAAATACATTCAAAATTGATGCAGTCATTGCCCTCAGCTCAACTGAGATCATACCAATACAGTTTTCAAAAGCTTCAAACTATAATAATTTCACACTTACATCTGACTGCAAAACGAGTCCCTCAGGTTTCTTTCTGAAGTGTGCCATAAGTAGGAGGATCACACATGGGCATAGATCACACTTTTCTTCTCTGTTACACTTCACCAGGATGCGTTCTACTTATCTACATTAGTCCCTGCTGGCAGTAATGACTGACAAGACTTTATTTGCCTTGTCGTCAGTCATTTAAAATGTAAATGAACTTAAATAACAGACTTTTCACAAGTCTCTGTTCTGATTTGTTTCTGATTTAATGTAATTGCTCTCTTTCACTAACTTTATTCAGGGCGCGTGCAAACTAAGTTGATTGTATGGTTACAAGTTAATTTATGAAGCATTGATAACATTGTCCTGGGTCTTTAGCTACAGCTAACTGTTTTCCTCTGCTTCTAGTCTTTATGCTAAGCTACGCTAATGGAAACCTAACACACGAGAGTGATATTTCATTCATGATTTGTATCAAGTTAAAAGAAAATAAAGTATAATAAAAAGAACATACTAAAAAGTGTTGTATTTTAGCATTGTAGCCCAAAGCCCCGATGCCCATAATAATGATAAGGAAAAACGCTATTAATTGGAACAGGATCGTTACCAATCCTGCTCTATGTTCTGTGATGTCTTTTTTTTTTCACTACATTTATATGACAGTTTTATCCTTTAAATAAACCAATAGATAAATAAATAAACAATATTAAACTATTCAACAGTTTCCAAGTACAACAGAAACTATTTGTCACTATTAGCCAATTATTCTTTAATGTAATCTAACCCCCACGCCCCTCGCCCAACACGACGAAGGGGACTAGAACTTATTTTTTCCACTTCAAGAACTGCTTGTGATCCCAAACAACGTAATTACACAGGACAGTCTTGGATACCGTTGTGGCGCCTTTAGGGGGTGCTAGAATGCTGGCAGTCCTAGTGTTAAAAGACCTCTGTAGCACACTCATCCCTGCTTTAGGCTAGGGACTCGAGGCTACGCTAGCAGCTACTACCATGACACACTCCAATCATCGACTGCACTGTCGGTGGTTGAGCTGCATTTTAGCTAATGGAACAAAAAAAGATGATATCTCTGCATCCGTTTTTATAAATGAATGCAGTGCAATGCTAAATCGGAGGAGTATGCTTCCTGTTTAATTCTGCATTTATACTGTTCAGCTTAACAGATATTGGATCAACAGACCTGTGTATTGATCGCAATGCTTGTCTCGTTCTGCAGGTAATTTTGATGCTCACCAAGCTATTTGACTTCAACCTCAACAGTGTGACTGAGAGTTCATTATGGAGGTAAGCCCATCACACAACACCAACCTCATGACAATTCTGTAAAAGCACAGTATGTTGGTCAAAGAGCATTGCTGGACTTCAATACATTTCTGATGTTTTTAATCCTGTGGTTTGGACTGCTCTCAGTACGACTCTTAGGTATAAAGAATACCAATACTTACAAGGATTTCATAATATGAATTAATGAAACATTTGGGGCTTGAAAAAGAGGCAACAGTCAAAGAAAGATCTCTCAAATGACAAGCCAGAGTAGCTAACTGCCCTCAATTGGTTTTAATGTCTGTGGGCACCAGAAATCCCTCACATGAAAGCCACTAATCAATGCCGCTGGAGCTGGTAGTGTTATCCAGCAAATTACCTTGACCAGCCTTGAACACAGTGCAGCCTTGCTTGGAGTGTCAGCCTCATTTCTGACTCGATTCTGATGTAATTTTGGTAGATGCCTGCTAGGAAGGAATGTGGCTGCATTAACGTCTCACAGAAAAAAAGACTTAACCAAATGTGATCTGCTAAAGTCTTATCATTATGAAATATATTTTTCATTATTATTGTTGCCTATGAAATGTAGAACCACAGACGTGAACAGCTCTGTCTAGGAAAGACCTCAGAAGGAGGAACAAGGTTGAGAAGAGATTAACTCCGTGAAAATAAAAAGTAAATAAAGTTGAAAGGACTGATGAGCCTCATGATGTTCAAACTCATCTCTTAAGCTGAAAAGACAACTGTTGTTATGCATTGCATGTAAATGAGACGAGTTTTGTGACAGTTTTTCCAAAGTCTAATTTCACCAATGTAACATTTGGCACGATCATATGTTACCAGTGAATGACATTTATTTTCCAACTCATTAAATTCTGAATCTGTTTGAACTTATCAGAGCTGCAGCCCTCTGATGTTTTGCACTGAATTTAAATACAATATGATGAAAGCATAAAACCTAAAGTGGAAAATACAAGTGCAAAGATTTGAGTGAAACTAAAAGTATTTAAGTGAGCGACAAAACTAGTAAAAAAAAAAAATGTTTTTCTGCTTTTAATCTCCATCAGAGGCTCAGTGTTTATTTAAGGCTGTTCTTAAATTCTAGTGGTTTAAAAAGAGACGATATATGTCTGGCAGAATTATGCATAAAATGCTGCCTGTCCTGCCATAACCAGTCGTAATAGTAATAAAACCATTTGCAAAATCTGTATTGAAATTTTATCATGAGATTGTTCGGAAAAAAATAGGTCACAACAGTCAACCCATACACTTTGAGGATTTTGTAACATAGTCACATAATTGTAAACCGAACAAATAACCTTTAAGTGAACTCTATCGTCTTACTCTTGTTTGAACAAATCTGTGTTTGTTTCTGCTTATTTATTTTACCCTCTTGAAAGGTAACTTGAATATTGACTGATGCAGGATGACTTTAATCTGAGGAAAGTATTAGTAGTTTCTCTCCTCCTCTGTCCTTCATGGAGAAAAAAAGGCAGCAGGTTCACGGAGCAAACAACACACGCTTTTCCACAGAGGCTGCCTCAAGGCTTAAGCTCTCACCCACAGCTGTGGTAAATGTACCATTATATGACTGCATTTGCCTCATAGAGGCTCAAGTGAGGCTATTGCTCTGTGTCTATGCTGATGGTACCACATTACCCTCATAATGGTGCATCTACTACTGACATTACATTTGCGGTATTATAAATCTGATGCCCTAAGAAAACAGAGCTTCTAGTAATGGATGGATGATTAAAGGTGTATGTGGATAACCAGACAGGTTGACAGAAAGACAGATGAGTGAATAGATGACAGGCATTTTGGGAGAGCAAAGAGGATAATGAGAGTGCAGAACATTAGTGGGCAATTTACAGCAAGGAAGATAGAGCAGCAAAGCAACTAGGGATGTCACGAGAACAGATATTTAGGTGTCAAGTCGGTGTCAAAATTCTGAAAATGTGATGGGACTTGTTTTCGTGGTAGGTACGGGAGGCGTGACTCGTCCAGGACTAACGAGGACAGCGTAATAACCCTACAAGCGTCCTAGTCATCAAACTCAAAGAGAAAAACAACACAGGCACAGTAAAACATTGCTGTGTCTCATTGTGTAGTTCCAGACTCACACTTGCTAATTTGTCAGCATAAGTGCATTCACATCGACAGGTTTGGCAACATGCAGTGCACCACAAGTACCTGGATGGTGCTCTCAAAACGGCCAAAAAATCTCGTGTAAAACAATGGACACTTCTCACCCTCAACGGCCACCATATGTAGTGGACCACCAAGGTTATTTTCAAACTTGTGAAAACAGTGACCGAGGAAGGTTGACAAGGCGTTTGCGCCGATAGCGGCTCAATTTCCATGTCGTATGACACAGGGAGCGAGCACAGGGAAGTGAAACATTCCTCAAAGACAGACATCCAGTCTGTATACAGAATTGAGGGCGAGTGAGTTTCAGTTAATTTTATATCAAAGCGTCTTGTCTCGCTGCAGAACAGAGAGGTTCAGGAGAACCTTCGTCCCCACTGCCATCAGGCTATACAACACCTCAGCCAAAGGAAGTGGCTCATGAACTGGACTATTGATGTCCTGAAATGTTCTTATTATTATACAGTTAGCTTGTTTAGGCTAACGTAGCGACAGCTCATAATGTGAGCTGGGTGCTCACAACATTAGTAGGCTACAGTCGTATAAACACAGTGTTGAAATCAACAGTTGCACCTTGTCAGTCAAATTAAACTAATGCTCGAACACTGACTATAAGAGTGTGTATGTATGTGTGTGTGTGTGTATGTGTGTGTGTATGTGTGCAGCGGCCTCTGTTTTCTGTTTTTGCTGTGGTATTGAATTTGTTATGGAGAATGTGTATGTATGTGTATGTTATTGGTGGCGAGTATCGTGACGTCTGTAAAGGCAACAGATAACTGAAGAAGGCCAGTTGGTCTGCAGGAAATCCAGCACTCCTCAGGGAGAGTTTGAAGATGAACTGGGCACCTCTGTCTGTTGTGGCTCCAAATTGCAGGATGAGGTAACAGCTTGAAACTTTCATACCTAAAAATCCTGTGACAATATGTGAGCTTGCAGGCAAAATGACATATGAACGCAAAGAAGCTTTCTGGGAAGCTTTAATTAATTATTTATTAAAAATTTTTATACACAGGCTTATAGTCATGTGAGCTCTGCTGGGGCCTCAGATTAAGACTTGAATCACGGGCTTAAATAGTCTTAAAGAATCAGCCTGGCTGCTCCACATGATAGTAATCTCAGATACACTACATTAGCTTGCCAGGCCAATACAATTTATTTGGAAATAACCAGACCCAGACTTGTGCAGAAGCATTAGGCAACAAAACAGCTCAGACCCAACAAACCCCAACAAAGTATTAGGTTGCGTGTGCTTAGACTAAAAATGAAGCAAATTTTTAGCTTCTTATGCAACTGCATACAAGGTCTACAAAAATATGCAAATAGGCACAAACAGATATGAATTCACTTTATTGAGGTAAAGACACATCCCTGGGAGATGAAAACGTTTCAACATGGGTTACATAACTTATATCAAACTCTGTTAAGTTTTATTCCACTTCATAAATATACAGAGAGAGAGAAGGAGAAAGACTGCAGGAAGATAACAGATCTGTGTATGTTTCTGCCTCTCTTACAGTTAACATCCAGTCTTTACAACTATTCATAATGGAAAATACCTAAAGCCTGGTCGTAAAATCATTAGACACAAACACTATTGATCAGTGATTGGTCAAGAGGTATGCACCTTCACAGCTCATGTCTCTTTCTGGCTGCTGATTGGCACTGAACATGCGGCTGCTCTCCTCCATCCACTTAACACAGTCAAAACAGAAAACGAATTCACTGAAAATATTAGTGACGCTCCTCTAGGGAGAGGAATTAGGTCTGCTCAAATGTGTCACTAGGTTTAACTTGGTGTTTCTTTGGAAAAAAACAAAAAAAAACGTAATTAAAAAAGTAAAAAAAAGTAATTAAAGGGTCTGAAAAGTCACCAAATCTAGAGAGAAAGTTGCTACATCAGCAACAATATTAAAGGTTCCATAAGTGAGATTTCCATGTGTTTTTTGGTTATAAAGCAGGTCTAGGTTCTATAGTTATACTATACACTTATATAAGTGTAAAATAAAGGACCTTTAATATCTTCATAGTTGGTTTTTTTTTGGCCAACAAACAGAATCCACAGTAAGTAACACATGTTAATATTCACTACATGTCTATGCACATGAAGGCCTATCTTTATTTTCAGGGATAGATTAGGCCAGACATCATTTGGCCTGTCATTAATATTCTATATTTTCTAGTCCAAATATCAATTAGTGGATACAGAAAAGTGTCAGTGGTCCTTTTGGAACTACATTCCCATCATGCTTCTGGTGGTGCATAAAGGAAATTGAATTGTTCCACGGAGTCAGTGAGTTATCTAAGGCACGGCTAAAAAAATAGTATCAGTCCACATGCAGCCAAATTTTGCACGTGCCCAAACAAAAACACTGAGCCTGACATGGTGTAGTCAGATGTGAGATACTGCCGCAGCGTGGACCAATAGGTGTGGATGGAGTCTGACAAAGACTCAGCCCAATCTGAGAGAGGGCTGAGAGATACGGCTGAAGTGCGATCCAACCGTTGGCCCAAGTGCAACAAAGTTCACCACAAGTGCCAGACTCGGGCAATTTACTAGTTTTGGCAGAGATACAGAATGGCTTGTTTTGTTAATTTCCATGCCAACCTTTTCCCCCAGATGCAAGATAGAATCAGGTCACATGGTGTAGACTCGACTGCCCCTTTATTAAAAAACACATAATTTACAAAACTTGAATACTCAAATTGTCACGGACACACAGCAAGGAGTAAACCAGCAAACATGAAGCAAGAGTCCAGAAAAAACTTCATCTACAAGTGAAATGAAATCCATAAACTTAAGCTGGGAGTGAAGGAATGTTAAAAATTCATGAATTGCAGCATTAAGTGAAGTTAAAGTCAAGAACTGCAAGTAAAAGTCCAACAGCAGCTGTGCACAAAGTTACTAAAGTTACTAATAAATTCAAATCACACAACATTCATAAATATACACTTCATTCAATTGAAAGCAATTTTGACAAAATAAAGAATTTAAATTTAAAAATATTATTCCTGTGCCCAAGGACAGTTAAGTTTGTATTTGGAAACGTGCATCAATCTCTCTTAAAGCCAGAAAGCAGAGAGAATCCTTAAATCGGGCGACTTCATAGACAAGACGTGGGGCACTGACTTTGTGAAGTATCAGCGGTTGTGTGTTCCATTAAAATATCAATTAGATGTCATGGGTGACAAATGAAATGCATTACTCTTTTTAATTGAACCCCTCTCATTAAGAGCTATTGAGTGCAAATGATGAACTAATACACCGTAAAAAGTGCACTCTGGAAGTATAGACTGGCTTGCAAATGTCATAATCTAAATAAAGTCAAAGGCTTGTTTCATCAGTCATGCTACTGAAGTTCAGTAGCCAAAATTACTTTCAGCCAATGGGGGAAATAAACAGGAGTGGAAACATTTTCCTAAAGTAAAAGTACTGTTGCGTAAGACACTTTACTCAAGTAGAGGTAAAACTACTTGTAAAAATTTACTCAGATAAAAGTACAAAGTGAGTCAGTTAAAATGTTGAAAAATGTTAAAGGTTGATAATGATGATTGTATGACAAAAACATCTATAGGCTACCAGGCATAAATGCATGAATATTTACAGTGGTATTTGAATGCATATATTGTATATCATCTGTGTTATGCCCCAGTCAAGGCAAAGGGAGCGCAACATAAGAATAAGGAGGTTTTTCCGCCCTGGGCCCCAAAACCGAGGTCACACACTGAATCGCAAGGCGATGAGGTAATTTATTATTATAAATAAATAAAACAATGACCAAATACTGAAAGTTCAGGGTGAACCAAGGCCAAAACAACAAATAGAAGAAACTATCTCCCCCCAAAAAGTGCTAGCTATCCCTGGGTGAAAACAAATGACAGTGACTAAACCTCCGTAGAATAAAGCAAAAACGAGAGAAAATACCTCGAAAATAAAATGGCAGTTCACCCCTACAGATACAGTGGTATTAACAAAATGAATCTATTCAATCACCAGGATAAACCCGAAACTATTTACGATATTTACGCCGTCGCAATAGGCCAGACAAAAGATCAGTGCAAACACAGAGATCAGACGTCGTTACGGGGCTGGGGACAGAACCGTAATGCTCCAACCAGCAGCCGCCACTTCCCTGGTGAGGCGCGCAAAATCCAGCCAGTCAGGAGGGACCTAGAGGTGGGGCACAGGAGGCTCCCATCACACAAAAACACACTACACAGTCACAGCGGGAAAAACTGGATACGAGTTAAACAATACGGCACGCTAACAATCTGGCACGCTAAATATTGCATTTACATGGGGTCAAAGTGCATTATTTTGAAATTGAAGTTGTTTTGACCCGATGATACCAAGCATTTGAAATAACTCTTGTATATAGACCTTTTAGTTTTTGAGACACAGTCATTTCTGTACCATACGATACTTTGTCACATGTGGTTTTACTCGTTTTATAATTTTTCACAAAAACACTATTGTAAAAACGGGTTCCTAAGATCACATGTTAAAAAAAAGATATGCACTTAATGAAAGACCCTAAAAGGATAAGCGGTATGGCTAATGAATGCATGAACTAAAGAATAGAACTTTCAAAATTGCAATATCATTAAGTGGAATTTCCAAATCGCGGGAGCTGGAGGTTTTCTGATAAAGGTCAAATGTGTCACAACGTTGTTGTACATTGTTAGCACCATAAGCGTTGTGGTGCTACAGAAGCGCTCCAGGCCTACTAATCATCCAGATGTAAAGGAACATGTTCGTTTGGTACAAGAGCCAACAAAAACATCATCATCATCATCATTTTTACATTTTTTTCAGTGAAAATGAAATGCAAAAACGACCACTGGCAACAAAGAAGAAATTAAGACATGTAAATTGCTTCACATTTTTACATATAGTACCTTTATGTTTATTTATTTTTATTTTTTGGCAACTCTAAATCAGCTGGGTTGTATTTGAAAATAAAATAAAAGAGATCTGTATTAAGTCTGGTGACGCTAGTATGGTGACCCTTTAAGAATGGACATTTGCCACCGAACCTGACAGGCAGGAACATGATGGAAAGGGTTTGCGGATGTGGGAGGGAAGGGTATGATTTAGCCTGCTGCTATATACTGTAAGATATACTGTCAGAGTGTGCTGAGGGTTACATAAATTCATCGTGGACCACTCAGCTCAGCTGCCGTTCATGCAGTCTCAAGCAGTGTTGCTGCTGCTTTCTGTGCTTTCATTCAGTGAATGACCTCATGTAAACCATCCGAGATGCATGCAGCTCTCATCCACCGAACCACAATTCATCAAACACAGAGAACGTAAAAGCCGCATAGTAGCTGCCTGTCAATATATAGTAGATGCCTGAAATTTCATACACATAATTCTAATCCATTTCAGAGAGAGAGAGAGTGAAAAGAGGGGTTGAATCGAGCAAGATTTAGGTTTTTGGTTGAGTGTGTGTATGTGAGTCAAAAAGTGTTTCAAGACATAATAGGTAATAGCTCAATCGTCCTAATAGCATATCCAGAATCCGTTTTTGTCGGTGAGCCATATCAGTATAATGTGAATGATATCATTCTTGTGTGCTCGTACAATGTTTCGTTAACTCCCCCCTGGTTTAATCCAGCATGTGGAGCAAAGTATTGGCTTACCTCCAGCCCCTGTGGCACCAACATCCTACACAATGGATGAAATCACAGCAGCGCAGTCAGAGCTCCAAATCATACGACACTTTTGATTCAGAATCATTCAAACCATTTAATGTAACTTTCACCTTTCTGGGATGTGCTGGAGGTTGTGCCATTTTATTGGTTCGTGTCTAAAGTTGCTATGACACTAAAAATAAGTCATTGGCCCCTAAATCAGGTGGTTCTTTGACAGGGGCCTCTGAGGAGCAAATCAATAGCCTTATGTCATTGTCCCATGGTCCTGGGTGTTGATGGTTTCTGATAAATGATACTGGACTCATCCAGGAAAGGTTCGCCTGGTGGCAATGTTTTTTGTTCAATGTTGAAACCAACCCGTAATAAATCTCAAAGGGCTAATACAGGAGTCAAAATTGCCAGGGTGCCATGAATATTTCTGCATTTTCATGGCTGTTTGTAAATTTCAATTGTAAAGCTCTCAGGAAACTCACAACCCTTTAAACAAATACATTATACTGGATTCAACAGCTACATGCAAAGAAGAAGAAAAAAAAAAACCATCAGTCAGTCAGTTCATTTGAAGTCACATAAGGCATTCTGATGTGTCTCTGCTGCATGTTTAAGATTTTCATGCTTTGGGTTTCTGTGAGGAGCCATCAGGGACTCTAACTAGAATTACTATGCATATACACATGAAACCAAACTCATTCACATGTATTCACGACTGAAGCACTCTCACATACACAACTGAAAAACTCTAGTTAAACCTTTTACTTACACTACTGAAGAAAACACTAACTGTTGCAATGTTCTCATATACACAACTGAAATGCTCCCTTATAATATTGTGATGGACAGTGACAGCCAGAGCCAGAGGCCTATTGTTTTTTGGGTTGTCCATCTGTCCATACGTACATACAGTGTAGTAGTCTATGTCTAGGCTGAATCTGAATCAGACTTAAAAAAATATAAATATATTTTTTAACCATTTTAGCAACTGCATGTGGAGACAGTGACATTTTAGTGATATTTCTGTCAAAGATGAATCAGAAATTTTATTTATAATGAAGAGAAATCCAACATACCAGCAGCCTGGAATCTTTTTGTAGAGAGACATAGCTTCAGCAGTAACACAGCAGAAATGCAGCCAGTGTGAACAAACACACACACACACACACACACACACACACACACACACACACGTGCTTCTCAACAGCAGCTCAGCGACGGGAGCCGTGACGGGAGCCGCCACACTCATGCAGCGCAGGCAGTGTGTCCCTTGTTACCTTAAAGCAGCTAGAACTCACATTTTACACGAAAAATGTATCATGTGTTGCATATGTGAGAACAATGTTACAATGTCACTTATAGAGACCTATCACCTGAATCTCCCCTCAGCCTTATGGAGCTTTCTGGTGACTTTCTGCCATATAAAGATGGACGTAGCCTCTGTGACGTTACCCATTCTCTAAAGAGCGGTGTTGAAGTTCAGAGCGAGCTGCTTTGTCGTTGCCATCTTGGCAGTATCTGACTCCACCCCTAACTCCCAGCTAATCCAAAAATGTTCAAAGAGGTGGGGCATGTGTGGAGCCGAGACTTTGCTGCATACTGGTTTGTGGCAAGCATACGCTTACTCGCCTGTCACTCAAAGTGGACACGCCCTCAATTATTCAGAACTTTAAGCCTTAATGAAATGTAAACAGGTGAGTTATATAAACAGCTGTTGTGAAGGAGGAAATTAGTACTAGATACCGAAAGTGTTTTTGTACCAGGCTGTAAACAGACATTTTAACATGGGAGTCTATGGGGACTGACTCACTGTTGGAGCCAGACTCTAGTGGTCATTAGAGGTACTGCACACATTATTTTCTGGTCTGTAAATTTACTCTTTTGCTCAATTCTCACTGCTCTCATAAAAACGCTTTTAGTGATGTTTGCTAAAAGGTTTTTCCATCTGAATTTAAACTCCACTGTGATATCTCATGACAGTGATAGCTCGAGTTTCAGGATGTGTTGTTTGTGTGCATCATAAATACAGCAGCTGAAGTCACCACACAGTGGCCCCTGGTCTCTGGGGTTCATGTTGCTGCATCGAGCACATAATTATGTCAGTGCTGGATCCCGTCTCACCTTGATTCTTGAGGGGGGACTTTTAATTTCAACAGGTAATTCAGTAATTCATCAAGTGTTTATCAGACCTTTCTGATTAAATTTCAGGTCCACCGACTATGGAGCAACGTACCAGAAGCTGAATGACAAAGTGGGAGTAAAGACCATACTCAGTTATTTGTACGTGAGCCCTAACAACAAGAGAAAGGTAATGTTCTTCTTTTGTTATTTCCTTTGAATTTGATAATTGTCTTGATGGTGTGAGTTGCTTTTGTTTTCTCATCACTGTTGGTCTGATACACAGTGTGCCAAGTCAAATACAAGCAGACATATTGATGTTGTCTGACTTATCATTCTCTGTTTGGTTCCTGTCTCTCCCTCTGTGACTTTCTACAATATCAGCAGTAGTTCATTTATTAACTAATATGTGGAATCCACATTTAGCTGAGAGCAAATAAAATACTCTCCACTTTCTAAAATGAATAGCCTCGGTAAAGTTTCTCTTTTTCTTTCTGTCTTGACTTGTCTGGCTGCATATCTGTCAGTTGGTGTCAAAAGATGGTTATAACCATCTGTCTGTGTTCACTCCACAGTCTCACCTCTTTACATGACTCTAATCAGAGAGGGTCATTTTCCCTGAGTTAATTATTGTCTAATAATGAAGATGAAACGCAGCCCCACCTTATTTAAGCGTCCCAGTCGCCCACCTGATCGAGTTAGGTGGTCTGTCGGTAACGGGGACATCCCCGAGGTCAGGAGGAGGTGTTGAGCCAGCTGATGAGACAGAGATAGTGAGTGGAATCTGAACACAGAGAGAGCCACCATTGGCTACACAGGCTGGAAAGTCCTTATGTTGTTATTAGGGGATGATTGAGATTCTGTTTCAGTCAATATGAGATATATTACAATTGTAATTATCATAGAATTTTCGCTATAATTGACTTATTTGCTTCAGTTCTGTTGAAATATTTCCAATTATACTTTTAAACTATAGGTCATTGAGTGTTCCCGCTGTCTATTCATTGTGTTCTGCTTCGGCCGGTGGGCGGGTCCGGCGGTTTTGCGAGAGGTTTTGGATCTCTGAAAAATTGTAATAGGATCTGACAAGGCCTGAGAGGAATAAAGTCTCATGATACAAGTAAAAATAGCTGCATCTTTAATTGGGCATTCAGAATGTTGTTGACTTGTTACGGGTCCCAGAAACGGTGCCACAGCAAGAAAAATGAAATTCCTGCAAGATACAGGTAAAGTTCAGCAGCAATGAACACACAGAGCAGCCAGTTCACTCTCCAGATTGCATCTCTAATTTTACGGCCCATACACCCTGATGATATCTTTGTGTACATAAGTGTATATAAATGTCCACACAATTTTAAGTGTACTTAATACTGTTCCCTACGTCAGGCAACATAATGGTACACAGTCACCTATGCGTAAGTGATTTAAGGCTACTATAATTATAAAGTGCAACTAACAGCATTATTAAACTGTTCTTGAAACAAGCTACATGCAGCTGTCTGAGATTATAGTGGACAACTGCACTTGCCCTAATTATGTTCATTAACCACATATTTGCAGGGCTCTCAGTGTAAGACACACAGACTCTAGACCTACAACATCCATATTTTTTCAAGTAACTAACATTTTATGTTAACGAACTTTGTACTCTTTAAAATGTACTTATGCCCAAAGCACAAAAACATAAAAAAATAAAAAATAAACTTAGCAACACTCCAGCAAGACTACAGAAAACCCATGTTCCGCGGTGACAGCTAGCTTGCCTCCCAAGTCTAAACCTGCTGCCTGAGGCTGTCGCAGGGTTTCCACACTTTTATATTTCCACATAAATGCTCAAAATAATGTCAGAAACTCCTACGAAACTGCAAATAAAAGTTTTTCAAAAGTAGGTATCGGTAGTTTTTTACCAAGCACTAAGCTGCAACATACAGGTAAAGTTCAGCAGCAATGACGACGCAGAGCGCTCAGTTGGCTTTCCAGTTTGCATCTGGGGTGTGGGCGGAAGTTCCCCCTTGTGGCAACCTGGGCGCGACTGCTCCCATGCCAACAGTTCCACCTGAAGTGCTGCTTCACTGTCCTTCTCTACAGTCCACATTTGAAAATTACATAGAATATTTATTAATAATTTTCCAGGCGGGTGACATGCCCTTGAAGTCACTACAAAAGAATACTTGACATATAAAACTGAAAAGTAACACAAAAGAGGTCACACGTTTTAGGGTGTGCCAGAGACTTCAAATCTTCATCGTGCTGGAATTTGTGCCTGTGACTTTGAGAGTGTCACATTTTGGATAAGAAGCAGCAGAGACTTGTTGTCTCAGGTACTGGTGAGATAATGAAATGCAATCCAGGAAATCCCGTTTGAGTAACAGATCCATAAGTTTTTGAGTCTTATCAGATGCCCAAACTCTCTGAGACTGGATTCTACAACTGTAGGAAGTTATCATCCTGGCAAGTTTTACTGTCTGTACGTCCCATTCTCATGGACGCATTGTCTCAGTAATGCCCTGAGGGAACTTCTTCAAATTTGGTACAAATGTCCACTAGGACTCAATTATGAACTGATTAGATTTTGGTGGTCAAAGGTCAAAGGTCAAGGTCACTGTGACATCAAAAAACACGGTTTGGGCCTCTTGAATGCGACATCTCAAGATCACCTTGAGGGAATTTCTTTAGATTTGGCACAAACATTCTCTTGGACTCAAAGATGAATTGATTATATTTTGAAAGGTCAAAGCCCAAAGTTCAAGGTCACGGTGATCTCATGTTCTTGTGAATGCAATACATCAGGAACGCCCAGAGGAAATTTCATTACATCTGGCACAAACATTCACTAGAACTCAAGGATGAGCTGGTTAGAATTTGGCAGCCAAAGGTCAAAGGTCACCTCACAAAACACATTTTTGACCATAACTTACAAATTCATAGACAAATTATAAAAGAATGTAACTCGAATGTCTATAAGGAAAAAATGAAGTGATGACATTTTATATCTTAAAGGTCATTGGTCAACTTTACTGTGACACTATAATGTTCTGCAAAACCACTTCTGGCCATTATTCAGTGCTGTAACCCAGGAAGGAGAGATTGTGACCATATCTCCTGCTTGGCAGAGGAGCACAACCACAAGGCCGGTAATTCTAGTTTTACATTTTTTGTTGCAACGATCATCGAGATTAGCAGGACATCATTGACATTCCAAAACAACCTAGCAATTTGCTTTGTTGGTGTTTGACTGGCGAACGCAGCACATTGTCAGATGACATTGTATTGCTTTCTGGCAAAGGTGGAGCCAGATTCAACCTTACTACAGGACAACCGTGCAAATTTTTTCAAGAGCACCCTGCATTAGCACCCAGACTGTGTCGACAGAGTGGCCTCACTCAAGTGAATGAGTGGGCTGCATTTTTTCACAGAGAGATAATATGTGCCTGACTGTGGCTTTAGTCAACCCTACTGAATTTCATTGTGGGCCTTTTTCAAATATATACATACATGTATGTATATGTGTTTTCTAGACATCATGGCCTCAGAAAAATAATGACTCCTGTCTTCCTGTGTGAACTGTGAAGAACCCTTCTGAAGTGAACAGGAAAATGATGTTGATTTTTTGATGTTTGATGAATGGAGGTTTTGAACAGAATGATTAAGAGCCAGGTAGTTTTTTTAATCAGAGGTGTCTCAGCATGTTTGGATTTGGAGGAGTTCACGAGGCAACTTCTCCCTGCAGGCTTAAAACTAATTAAAGGCAGCACATCAGCAAATGGTGAGTGTTAACTAATTTTTCTGTGCACAGGTCCATTATGGCTCTGGTCCATTAGTGGGTTTGGGCTTTTATTTTTTATTTTTTTGTCTTTTAACCATGGGTACGTTTTGGGTACATACAAGACAGTTATGGGTCCAAACATTTTTTGCCTTTTCCTTGTTTGAACTTGTTGCATCCATCTGGTTTTTAGAGCATCTGGAGATAGAGTGTGTGGTGATCACAGGTTCTACATCGCATTGTTCCCAAAAATGATTCTTAGACATTAGTGCAAAACAGTCCATACAAATCTAGCAAGAAATCACTGCCACCTGATTCTTAGTAAATACACTAAAACCTGACAGTTGTTTTACTCCCTTGTGGCTTTTACATTGGCTTTATTTGAGCTGCTATTATGGCTAAGTATGGAGCCTCTATGATGTGTCAATAAAGCACCCAGTGAATTGAATTAAAGTTGAGAGAGGCAGACTGGGGTAGAAATGAATTTCTTTGCCATTGCTTATAGACTGGATTAACAGTGCATGTTCCGTGAGACCATGGCGAAGCCAGTGGAGAGGTTTTTGAAGCTTTTCTAGCAGCACTGCGGAAGGAACAACAGGAAAGCAGAATAATCTCTGAGTCCAGGGAACCAGGTAGCTCAACAACACCAGGCCTCAGTTTAAACACACAGAGCAGCGAGCAGATGAAGACGTGCAAGCTACTTGACGGGTTGTGAATATCTTTTCACACACAGGGGCAGAGAGAGAGAGAGAGAGAGAGAGACACTTGGAAACACTCTCACATACACACAGGGATGCAGACAAAATGACACATGCTCTCCATCAGGCTCTCACAAACACACATAGTGTTTTTGTCCATCTGCTATCCTCCAATCCATCTCCTATCACAGCTCACTTACATTCACTCACATACAGGCACACATGCTAATTATCTTTGTCTCACACATGTTCACACCCTCTCTCTGAGGCTTATTTCTCTCGCTGACTCATGGTGTCCCCATGTTGCCAAAGCATGACATTTATAATGATTTAGAAAATAGAAACAAAGCTCAGTCTACAGCGACACTAGAGGCCCCATGAGGCTATGATAATTATGTGCAAGTGATTTAAAAAAACAAGACTAGGTCAAATCCTAGTATATGTCTGTGGTCAAATCCTGATTTTATAACTGTTAACATTAAAGACAAAGACTGAGCTGTGATTTCAGCTGTATTTTGTTCTTGATACTCTTCTTCTTCTTTCTTTCTTTCTTTCTTTTCTCCGCTATAATTGTCCGTGCAGCAAAAACTACCAGAGAAAAAATCTGCAGATTGATTGCAAATTCCACGCACTACTCAGCCACAAAAAATCAAACGAATTGCCTGATGGGTGGTGCTATAATAATGAAATATACGTTTGTGCAATTTTTTTTTGCCATTTGTGATTTCTGAAATCTTCTGCATCTCTGCTCAAAGGTCTTCTGCTGTAGGAAGGTTTCACTTTTCACCCATTTTCAAATAATCAAACGTAAGCCCAAGATGAACTAGTCCGAGGCCGTTCATCTAATTATGAAACTTGGTCTAAATCATCCACTAAAAACGCTGATGAAAAGTTATCTAAAGTATTTCACTTTGTCAATCTGTTCTGAAATGACAAACTTTTAAACCTGTGTTGTTAAGATCAATTTTACACAATCAAAATCAGCTAATGCTATTGTAACCAAACCCGGTGTACGTCTTGGGATATTCTGCCTCTAGGGGGCGCTACAAATGCGAAAAGTTTGTATCTACGCATCGGCTGCATGGATTTGTACAAAATTCGGCCCAACACTTTCATTTTTTGCTCAGTGTTGGATACACAGTCACCAAATTATTTGATGATTCTCCTGAAACCAGTAGAATGATGCGTGGTTTTTTTTCCAGGACTTTTCACACCAACATTTTGACCATTTTAAGTGAAACAGACAAAAACACCCCAGTTTTGCACGTGAGGTCATGCCTGCCTTAACTTGTTTGAGCGCAGGTTTGTGTTTAATAATGCAAAAGTGCCTGTCCCCTTCCATTTTTGCTGATTTTATTGTGCTGCCGATTATATTTTAAAAAGGATAAAAATTGCCATTTTTGCCCATCAGCATTCAACACAGTGACCCCAATAATTTTGAACAACAACCCAACTGTCACACTCACAGAGCTGCTGAAGTCCTCTGCAGAGACGAGAGAAACCTCCCGGAAGGACGGACAGGAACACTCCATCAATCATCTGCCTTTATGTTAGAGAGGTTATGCGGATGCCACCTCGAGTAAAGCTCACTTGGAGTTTTTCCACATGGAATTCAAAGCACTCTGAGAGAATGAGGAAAAAGATTCTCTGGTGTGATGAGACAACATTTTAACTACTACTTTTACTTTGAATTGCAAACACTATGTCTGGTCAACGCCAGACAGTGCTGTGAAGCATGATGATGGCAGATATCATTGCTATGGGTTGGTGTTCTCAGCAGCAGGGACAGGGGGGGGGATGGTTTTACAGACTTAAACCCCATAAAACATCTGTGGAGAGACCTGAAGATGGCAGCTCACAGATGCTTCCCATCCAATCTGACTCTGCCAGGAAGAATGTGATAAACTGCCCTAAGCCCAGTTGTTCAAAACTCGTGGAGACTAAGCCAAGAAGACTTGAAGCTGTAATTGCTGCCAGAGGGGCCTCTGTGAAGCACTGAATTAAGGGTCTGAGTACTTTTGTTAATGGGAAAATACATTTTCACTCTCGCATTATGGATTATTAAATGTAGATTGAACTGTAAAAATTTGATCTATTTGAAATAAAATGTGCATCACAATAAAGTGTGAAAAAAGTGAAGAGGTCAGAATACCGTAACTGTAGCAACTGTATATGCCTCGTGTCAGTCAAAGTCCATTTGTCAAGGTAATTAAAGCCTCACTTTTGCTAGATGTCACAAACCAATGACATGAGCACCCTAACCCTAAGTCCGAACTATGGGAATCCTATAACAGTGTTGCCCATTGTTTCCAAAGGAAAGGAGCTGAAGCCTGCTCAAAAAGTTGCTAGATGTCACTAGGATACGTCATGAGGTAATTTTTTGTGACATAACATAACATGGCATATTAATAAAGAGAATGACTGACTCTTACTAGCTATTATTATTATATTTGAATTTATTATAATCTTCTAGACAGTGTATCTATAAAAAATTAAAACATTAAGAATAAAAAGAGAAAGAAGGACAAAAATGGGGATTGGTCGTTAGATTCACACATTCACGGATCGTTCATGTTTCTGTCAGGGCAACAATTGGTCAACTGAACATGCTGCTGCTCTCCTCCACCAACTCTTAGTCCAGAGAGCCACATGAGAGCACAGATCACTGAGTTATACTGTCAACTCTCTTCAAGAGACAAGAGCAAAATATTCCTTGGATTTGTTGCTGGCGCTCTTTAGAAGAAAAAAGTTACTAAAGGTTTGTCAAAAATCATCAAATCTAGTTAGAAAATTGGCTAAATTTCAACATTGTCATCAATTCTTGATTTCTGTCAGATGACATGGATGCAGCATTTACAACCATCATGTTAGCCTGCTTATTTCTAGCATTTATGAAGTTGACATGTACACAGTTGGACACATAAGAACGATAACTGTAGTTAAAAGGGTATGTTACTGTGACTTGGTGGTGATAAGCATGATATTATCATTTTAGCATGCTATTATTCTGGTAGCGTTAAACTCAAAGTAGAGCTAAGGCTGACATGAATTCAGTAACTAGTTTTAGAGCTATCCAGTTATCAACAGTTGGATCAGGTGTTGGAAAACATTTTAAGAAGATTTTAAAGGTCCAATATAGTCCAAAGGTAGATTTCCATATCTATATAAAGCAAGTCTAGCTCCTATATTAATACTGTGAAAGTATCAAAGCCTCAGTCCACAGAGAAATGCACCCAGCCTGTATTCAGAAACTGAGGCTTAAAACCAGCTGTCAGGACTTCTGTAACTTTGTGATGTCACAACAAAGCAGTCACCGCCCTCAACCATGCCAATGGAGACCCACTATCTTAACAATAAAGCTAAACAAGACAAAACACAACTTAACATACTGCTGTACTATACAACCTCAGTATCTTAATATCTCATCATAATATCTTAAACAAAATATGGTATACACACATAATAATAATAATAATAATAATAATAATAATAATAATAATAATAATAATAATAATAATGATAATAACATACCTTTCTTCTCTATTGAGTTATTGAGTCATAAGTATTTATTTTGAGTGGATAATGAATGTGTGCAACAAATCTAATGGTAATCCATCCAGTAGTGCTGTTGAGATATTTCACCCCAGACCAAAGTGTCTAGGGTGACAGATGGATGGAAAGGCATCGCCCCCCATGCTGTTACTGCAGCTAAAATTAAATACAGCTATATACAGAGAAAAAGATTTTACAAGCAAACATGGAGGAACTTTCTCACACTCAAACACACACACACACACACACACACACACACATACAAACTCTGTTCTTCCCTCCCACATGCAGTTAATTCCAAGCACACACACACACATTCTTGTGAGAGAGGGTAGCAGAGATTGCAGGCTCATCACTCTTGCTGTCTCCTCCGGCATGGTGCCATGTGACCGCCACTGGTGGCAGACAAAAGCCCCTCTCTTCACACAGTAGTGTAAAGTAAATCAGCCCTCTGTGGCTGCGGGGGAGAGAGGGAGAAAAGTACTGGAGGACGAGGAGAGGGAGGGAGAGAAAAACAGCGCAGAGAGCAAAAAAGAGAGAACGTGAGCAGGAGATACGAGAGGGGGGAAAGAGACAGCAAATAAACTGACAGAGAGCAAGTGAGCATGGAAGAATGGAGAGGGGAGGAAAATTAAAAGAAAAAAAGAAAAAAAAAAATTGAGTGATGGCCCAGGGGTCACCCATGGAGAAAATAGACTGACAACACAGCAATTACATCAATTTTCATATTGTGGCTCCATGCTGAGCCTGTACATGAGAGAACACAACTCAAGTACACATTAGGGGAAACGATTTTAGGTTTTAGCCTCAGATTTTGTGCAAGGGCAGAATATTACAGCAAATGGCTTGGGATGGTGAGTGCTAGGGAAAAAAAAAAAAAAAGCTCACAGATTGCAGTCTCATACAAATGGTTATTGCCTCTAATGGTTTGAAAACAGGGATTTTTAAGGAGAAGCATATGAGTGACAGATGGATTCAGTCTCTGCTGCTTTACTCTCAGTCTTGGGTTTCTCTTTAAGGAATACATAACTGTTTTTTTTCCTCATGAACGTATATTGACTAAAACAACAATCGGGACTCAAGTGCTTTCACGGCAACAGCCTCAGTTGTGTTTCTGTGTGTGTGTGCGTATGTGTGTTTGCTTGTCTGTGCGCACATGTGTGTTTGCATGCATAGCATTCAAAAACAATTACGGCCTTGTGCAGCTCAGACGGCATCAACAGGCAGGTGGGTGGAATATGAATTCACCTCATATGAGACCTCTTCCACTGTCAAGCTTCAAAGACTTTTGTTCATTGTCTCGCTTTGGATACAAGCTCCGACTTAAAAGTGAACTTTAATATTTCATATCCTCGAACTGTTCTCAAAATGGCAATGACAAAAAAAAAAAGTCGAGCAGAAAGACAAACAGAATTCATAAACTATCAGAAAAAAAGGAGAGTGTCCAAAGACGCTCACAGCATGATGCAAAAGCTTGGAGGAATTTCATACATAAATACTCAACATTTCCCTTACGGGATGAGTCGAGATGAATTCATGTGGAGTGAGAACAACCTGATGATGGTATCAATAACAAAGCATCTCTCTTCTCACATCAGGCTTTTATAATAATTTACAATATTTGCCTTTATTACATGATTTACACTCTACAAATTCCAATTATCATGTGATTGACTTGATGTTTAAAATTCAGATTTGCATAGGCCTGGCCCCTCACCAACAAAGAAGAAATGTTTGGTTGACAACTTGTTTTGAATGTAGGGATGAGATAGTAAGGGTAACCAGGATCCAGACATACACATACTCTGCAGTGACTAATTAACAAAATGGCTAGAAAATCAAAGGAGTGAATAAACGAACTGCTCAATGCTCAATTTAATTAATTTATTTAAACATCAATAGCAGATTATAGAAGTTGGACTTAAATATGGAAAAGCTAATCAAAAATGGTGGCTAATAAAGTGGTGGAAGAACATAATAACAACGAGTCAAACGAGCCAAAAGGAGAAAATGATCCGTTTGTTTTTTATGTTCCATGTCCTTCGCTCTGGGTTGAAGTTGTTTTCTCGGCATTGGATCCAGGTTTTCACGGCTTCTTCCTCGATCATGCTGTGAACCATAAATGCATTGCTGTCGATTCCGAGGTTCAGGTGCTGGGTGGTTGTTTTTTTTTCTGACTGTCTGACTTATGTGAATTAAACGTAAAGTAGTAAAACTTTGACTGTTGAGAACACGTAGCGTGAGCGCGAGTTTTTCTTTCTTCTTAAAGTTGTAATTCTCAAGATTTCAGCCCTGGTTGATTCGTATGGGCTAAAATGAGACTCTCCTCCTGTATTACACGAGCCCATAGGTCGTCTGTGCAGCAGGTTATTATGACCTATAGTTACGTTTTGTTGCTAGGCGACATCTAGTTGACGTAGTAATTATGACAGGACCAAAAGAAAAAGTGTGGTGATGTAGTATAAAGAGAGACAAAGTCCACGTCAGGAGGAGGTCGTGGTGGATGGATGAATACGTCACAGGAGATTGGTGTTCGATTCCCATGTGAAACTAGCTGTTTATATTGTAACCACGACAACAAGGATCGTCTAATGTTAAAGTAGTACTTATCTTAACCAAAATCACGATCCTCTCCTAAACCTAACCAAGCCATGACCATTATTATAGTAACCATGGCAGCAAAGGTAGGTACACCGCTGTTGGCACAGTCCGCGTGTTCATTACTGTAACCATGACAACCAAGGTCCGGTACTATTGATGCTGTGGGGGCGCTATTTCAGAAGACACTCCTATGGGTCGTATCAGAGGGGTGAACAAAACGACCTGTCTGGTTGTTCAGGTTGGAGCAGTTGTTGGCTCAGGAGGTAGAGCGGGTGGTCCACTGATCAGAATCAGGTCGTGGTTCGATCCCCGGGTCCTCCAGTTCGCCTTCGAGAAGTCCCCTTCTCCTCCGATGGCTGTGGAAAGTGCTGTGTATGAATATGTGTGTGAATGTGGCTTTTGGGTATAAAGCAAGTTGATAAGACTTGAAGTCACTGCGGCCCATTTACCATGTTCCTAAATGATTATATCATATATAATTACAAATCAACAGTCCATCGTTCTAACATTACTCACAGGTGGAGCGCGGTCGCGGACCTATGACTTACCGGCGCAGCTTTTCTAGCTTTGGTCACGTGATGCTACTCAGCCAATCACTGCGACTCAAGGGGCGAGAGACAGGATAAGTAAGTGGGGGAAGTTGGATATAAGAGGCCAAGAAAGAGCAAAGTTAAAGCTGTTAGATTGTTTACACATGTTGAGATAGTTTACTGTAAAAATGACTGAGACTGATGAGATGCGAACTGGAGATCGCTGACCAACAAAATGGATGAACTCAAAAACTGGCGAGCAGTCAACGCGAGTATCAGGAGTGCAGTGTGTTTCTGTTTCACAGAGGCGAAGCTGACAGGAAACACAACTGAGCTATAGCCGGCTGCACGCTGGTCTAAGCGGACAGGGAACAACAAAGGGCTTTTTCCACTTTAATGCTTTTAATGTGAAGCAGTGGTAGAACGAAATGATGCTTTTGCTTTTGCATTAACTTAATACAGCTCTAAAATAGTGTATATTTTTCTGTGAATCCCTTGTGTGTCTGTATGTGTGTGTGTGTGTGTGTGTGTGAAATTTGAATCCAGCACATGAAAACAGAGGAGAACAGGGCTGCTGCATAAAAAATAAAAAAAAATCAATCGTAAACAGCACACAACATTTTATGACTTTAAAGTACCGAAGTCTCAAAAGGTTTCAAAAGTGGATTTAAAGATTGTCTTCCACCACCACTCGCCTCCTTTGCTGCTTTGCTGAGAGGGAGTATTTTAAAATTACAGAGTTCATAATCAATTTATTAAGTCTATCTTCTGTTTTCTGACAAGCTGTTATATAGTAATAAGTAGAAAATCATTCACACATCTCAGGCTTCACGAAAACATTTCCAAACCTGCTTTGGTCTTTAATAAACACTGTGTTTTAAGACATGCTTCTGCATGACGGCACTCATCAGAGAGAAACTTCACAGATTTTTCCATCACATCAACTAATGGATCAGTTGAAGACTCACACTTAATTAAGATTTGTTTATTTGGGGACAACTCTAAAATGAACAGATGTACTGCTGTATCAAGATGGTATCAATGAAAAAGAGATATTCAAAAAGGTAGGAAACCTTATGTTGCACCTTTGTTAACATTTTGAGCAGAAACCTTCGTGGAGATTTGTCCTAATTTCACCAGATTATACCTGGAACGATACCACCTGGTGGAAGAACAGCAGACTGATATCAACACATCCTCTAACTGCACATTGCACAGCTATAAAGGAGGGAAAAGGGAGGTGAAGTGCGTCTTTGTCCACTCTCTTTTTAAAGATATATTGCAAGCCAAATGAATCTCAGCGAATCAGCCATGCTTTGCTGGCCGGAACACCGTGCACACACCGCACGACACCGTGTTGGTGGTAACACAGTCTAACGGGTGATGGTTTCGTTTGAGGTGGTGGTGGT
>NW_019525473.1:925127-925990 GCF_002814215.2 Seriola lalandi dorsalis | reverse complement strand
GTTGGTGGCGCTGGGAGGGGACGCAACATCTGTCAGCCCTAAGGCACAATCTCCAAATGGCTGCGATGAGCGGAGAGGCAAGCGCCCTGGAGCCCGTGAGAAGACACAGCGACAGAGGGGGGAGAGACGGGCCGAGAGACACAAACACAGGCGGACAGAGAGATGGAGGGAGATGGAGACAGGTTGACAGAGTGTGAGACACGGAGACAGAAGAGGGGGTTGTAAAGAAGATAGGATGGGTAAATCTAGGTGAGCTGTGGGAATCCATCAATATTCTTTTACGTGCCTTTACGGGACATTGCCCCGCTCTCTCAGCATGCGAGTGAAAGCTATACAATCCAATGTGCCTGACACTGGCAGGATGCGAACTCCCCTCCAAAAGCATCAACTCATGCTAACGGAAAGTCTTCTAAATAAAAGCATCCACTAATTGGCATATGTTGTTATGTTATTTATTAATAATCACAATGAAGAATTCATTATTTCAGCAGCTGAAGACAGAACAAGATGTCTGAAGTGGGAATGCTGCTGGTTAATTATCTAAACTGATCTTGTTTGTCTTGTCTCTGTTCATTCATACGTAATGAATCTGTAGCTCTGTGTTTTCGCGCACAGCTTGTATGCCTTCCAACTTATGTGCCGCCATAAGGAGCGGCCGAGATTGAAACCCAATTACAACTGAAAGGCAGAAACTGACGTGTTACTGTTTGTCAGGTCTGGCAGGGGTCTGGGTGAGCTTAAATGTCAGGCAGCATTCAATTAGTCCAAGCTTAAATGTCTCAGATCAAGAGGTAGGAGTTTCGTTTAATAAGACGGATCAAACAGTTGAAAGCACCTGGTCGATGCGGCGGATGAGACTGCGG
>NW_019525473.1:861472-925083 GCF_002814215.2 Seriola lalandi dorsalis | reverse complement strand
TGGGGGGGGGGGAGTAATATTTATGAATCTGTGCGTCAACTCCTTTTGCTTTCATGTCCTGCACTTAGAGCCACATACCTCGATGGAGTTTGATAGCTGGCGTTCGTCATGAATATTCATGGGAAGAAGGAGCGAGAGCGATTTGATTTTCCGTGTGCTGTCAATGCGGACAGTTTGCTAAGCTAACACGGTTCCACATGAACACACAGAGGCCCCGTCTTGTACGTGATGGCTACAGTTAACTCATTAGTAATCCTGCCAGTCTCTCCCTTATTGTCTGTTAGCATTAGCTTTGTAATTGTTAACCGGTTTATTTAGCGGCAGCTGACAGTGACTGACAGTGGCGTGACTAATGTTATTTATAGGTGTCTTTGAGTGGCATAAACAAACAGACATGTCACACAGGCATTGACACCAGATGCGAGGCATAGTATGTAATAATACTTTTCTATTTGTGATGTGACAGTGGAATTAAAACCAGATACTGGACTTTACACTTGACTCCATTTATTCTGTCTGAAGCTTCAGGCGTTCCCCCTTTGTTGCTGTGTCACGTGCTTGTGTCCTCTTAGCTTAAACTTTCCTTGAGATGACACTAGGACTTTATTTGAGTCCACCTGTGGCATTTGGAATCCACTGGACTTCACACACTGCAGGCACATAAACCAAGGAACTCTCTGTATACCTTTGTGATAGAATATTTTGAGGCGAGACATAGATCAGGTGGGGGTGACCGAGAACCCGTGGGTCACTCTAAAAGATAGAGACACACAGAGGAACCATCCTCATCTCTGCAGCAGAGACAGGGAGACCGGTCAGAACTGAGGGAAGGATGAACGCAGCCAAATGCAGAGAGGTGCTTGGAGGGAAAACCTGCTCTAGAGTGCACGTAGTCTGAGACTGTGGCGACAGTTCACAAGCCGGCACAACACTTATCCGAAGCGGCATACAGCCAAAACAATCCCGGAGTGGCTTTGGGACAAGTCTCTGACCGTCCTTGATCGGCCCAGCCAAAGCTCACACTTAAATCCCATAGAACATCTGTGGAGCGACCTGAAGATGGCAGCTTCCAGACGCTTCCCTTCCAATCTGACCGACTTTCAGAGGATGTGCCAGGAAAGAATGTGATAAACTGCTCAAATCCAGGTGTTCAAAGCTTGTATAGAAACTTACCCAAAAAGGCTGAAGCTGTAATTGCTGCCAAAGTTGGTTTTCAGTAAACATTTCTAAAAACGTGTGTTCACTTTGTCATAATGGATTATTGAGTGTAGGCTGTTTTTTCTCACAATAAAGTGTGGGAAAAAAAGTGAAAGGGTCTGAATACTTTTTGAAGTAGATGAATTTTCCTCTAGATTTTCTAAATGAATCCAATTCTGATGATGAAAACAATTATTTTTGTGATGCTCAGATCAAAAACGAGTTTCACTATTTTAGAGTAAACTGTAGAAAATGCAGTTTTGGCCGCTGCGTGTCACATGATGAACATGGAATTTGCGACGCTCCTATTTGATACATCTCATTTCAGGAATGTTCCAGAGCCACGGCTGCATAGTGAAGACGACTTTAAGCAAGCTAATAAAAGGTTCAGTTGTCGCTTCTGTTCAGTATCAAAAAGAATCCGCCGCCATGGAAACCATGTGTTTATTTCTATCACTGCTTTCTATTACAGTGAGTAAAAGAAAATAAAAATGAGGGTTGCATTGCTATAGTTTCCTATCTAGCTGTTAATGTGGGGAATACTTCAATGTGGCCCAATCAGGTAATAATACATATGTCAAGTGTTGCCATGGTCACTGAGCAATAAGTCAGACCCTGTGCTGTAGGTACTTTATGGCAGGACTGCTGTTAATCTCTTGCATCCTTCCGCTGACATCGAACACAACTGTGCTGCTTCTCAAATTCACTTTGAACACACGGCAAGAACGTCTCATTATAGTTCCATCTTTGTTGCAAACAGAAAAGAAGAGTAATTCACACAGCAGCTAAAGGTAAATATACAGCACATCATACGTCTTTTCACTGTGTCTGAACCGAACATGCAGTTGCTAAAGGTTTTTTTTTTTTTTCCACTTACCCCTTGTAGTATTCAGCTATGCAGAAAGAGTTTTGGAGACATCCAACTTTGTTACAAGGTCTGTGGATAATCTCAGCCCTGCCTTTAAATGAGATTTCTCAGTGTTTTGAGCATCTCGAAACACATAGCTAGACACCACGAGGGGCAAGTGACAATTATTATTTGCTTTCTCTCTCTCTCTTTCTTTCTTTCCGAACTGATCCTTTCAGTTTTCTCTGGGCTCTTGCCTTGTGACATTTTTAGCTCAGGGACTGGGACTGACAACAGGAGATGTTTAGACGCAGCACGTTCACCACTGACATTTATCAACCTCTTGTGAATATTTTACACACCCCTGACAGGACCTGTTCCCCTTTGACTGTCTTTTGCCCTCAATTATGAGGCTCAGTTCCTACAGTATGTCTTATGGACAATTTATATTGTTATTTCTCAGCCAAGTCGTTAAAAGCAAAATTCTTATTTACAGTTGCAGCCTGGCAAAAGGCAAAGCCTTTTGAAGGAAGAAGGTTGGCGCTAAGAAAGAATATCAAAACCTTGAAACCTTCAACCTGAAGCTATCACTTGCTTTCCCTCAGCCCCCGCTGATACTGATGTGAAATAATCCACAGTTGCTTGGAGGAGCATTTATACAAAATAACCCAGACAGTCCTATCAGTCCTTTCACAGTACATAAACTCTGCGCACAAATAATTAATAAACTAGATGTGGCTGTGAAAAGTGATCTGTACTTTACTTCATTTCACTTTCTGACTCTCTGACTTTCGCTGGTTCTTTGAAAAACATCTGCACCTTGATAAACGTGTGAGTCAAGAGAGGAATGGGAGCATTTAAGATATTCATACTGGCTACAAAAAAGTCAAAGGATTGCTGCTTGGTAAAAAAAAAAAAAAAGAAAAAAAGAAAAGTGAAATATACTCAGCACAGTTCTCAGATGTACAGTAGCTCAAAAGCTGACAAATACGCTTCTCACATCACCGAATAAATGCGAGCTGGTCCTGACCCCCTCAGTGTGCCTGCTTAGCTGCACTCTGTCATGTAGAATTGATTTCAGTTACAAGATAGCGGCTGGCTCCTGGGTTCCGGCCGGCTCTGTCAATCCCAGTTCAAAACTGTAACCTGAGATAGATATGGCTTTGTTTACAAGTTGTTTGCTTTTTTTTTTTTTTTTTTTTTGCATGGAAATAAAAACAAACAGGAATTGGGTGAAACCAGTGTATTCACTTGTATTAAATCATTCACACCCAAGTTGCTGTCACTGTAAAGCTAGAAAATTGACTTGGCTCAAAGAGAATAAATCACAAGCTCTTTTCTTTGTTCCCTTTTTTTTTTTTTTTTAACGCTTTTCCAATATGAACACGCTTAAAGTCTGGCAGTAATAAAAAAACTATTTATTGCAGGGTATTGCAGAAAATTAGGCATAGATTTATAGAGAGGAATCACAGTCCAATTACTGGGTGACTGTGTGAAATGGAAAATATGAAACTAATTTCATTAATATTCTATCTCCGAGTATTTACGGTAGTGCAGCAGCGAAATTAACTCAAGAATTCCTTACACATATCTTAAATGTCCTCCAGCCGGCATATATACGCTTCATTAACCTTTGTCATTTTCAACCTTTTTGGCCTCATAATTTACAGTCGCTCGTGCGCGTACACGCATGCACCCACACACACAGTCTCCTGCTCCACAGACTATTTGGAATAATATGGATTCTTAACCTATCCACTTGCCTGACGCTGATACAAGAGAATATTTATGGCAACATAAGTTCCCAAGCATACCGACCAGACTGTTCAAGTGCTTTCAAGGCGAGTATTTCCCTTTTTTTTGTCTTCTTTTATTCTGTGCATTAGTCCGTGCTTCCTCCCTGTCCTCATTCTGCAGGCACCGTCTGCTATTTGGTGCTAGGCAGGGAGCTAACACTAGATCCAAAACAAAGTAGATTCAAAATTTTTCTCTGACGGCAAACCCCTTAAATGTAATCCCACCATTCACCGGACATACATCAGCCATTATGAAGTCGTTTTCTATTCCAGCTGTGTTGCAGTTTCCAGGAATAGAGAAAAATCGTTAATTGGGATTTGTAGTTCAGACCGTGTTTGAGTGCATGGAGAATACGGTATTATATACCTGCTTTTTGTGACTGATGAACTTCGTGTTAGTGCCTCTGCCCACCATGGCTGCTGTTACCCAAGCAGCTGATGACAAATGACTCGGTAGCGTGAGAGGCCGGAAACACTTTGCCGTGTGGCGAGAAGGATACTGACTGTGAGAGCAGTGTGTATTCTCATTCACACTGCTGTCTGATGACATAATGGGCACACGGAGATTGTCTCTAAACCGAATGTAAGCCACAGTGTGTGCAACGCAGGGAGAGCACTGCCTCTGCACTTACATTATGACGACAGAGGCATCACGAAAACTCCAGCGCAGCTTCCAGTGGCCTGTAATTGACAAGAAGAGCTGCACTTTCAAAACTGGAACATCAGAACCAGCAAATCAGTCAGCTTCTATGAAATGAAAAGCTGTGTGCTTTTTGTTTAGCTCTGGATAAATACTAAATAACTAAATACCATTTTAAGTTGAGTAACTGTGCCGATGCAGAAATCACACATTTTTCTCAGAGGGCATCATAAGTGTACAGCATATATATATATATATATATATCCATCCATCCATTTTCTACCGCTTATCCTCTAGTAGGGTCGCGGGGGGGCTGGAGCCTATCTCAGCATCTTTTCGGGCGAGAGGCGGGATACGCCCTGGACAGGTCGCCAGTCCATCGCAGGGCAAACACATAGAGACAGACAACCATTCACACTCACAGCCACACCTATGGTCAATTTAGAGTATCCAATTAACCTAGTCCCCATTTGCATGTCTTTGGACGGGGAGAACATGCAAACTCCACACAGGAAGATCCCACGTCCGACCCGGGACTCGAACCCGGAACCTTCTTGCTGTGAGGCGACAGCGCTTATATATATATATATATACTGTATATATACTACATATAAACTATAAATATAAATAAAAGAGATAGACTCCAAGACCTCAATAACAGTATTAGAGGAGGGATCCCTCTTTCTGGCCACACTGTAGACTACACTGCCTACCTCAGCTGTACACGATGGTCATGGCAAACTCATGTGTCCATGTTACCAGGTTAGAGCAGCCACACTGTGTGAGCCTTTGTGCTGCGTCATCTGGAGTTTTGGCTTGGAGCCTATTTTTCACGGTTCTCAGCAAAAATAGAGAGTGGAAAGATCTTTTGATATACTGATGTCATATTGATATGTGATACTAGCAACGCTGCATAACATAACTGACACCTATGATTATAGCTTCAGTGTCTAATGTCTGCCACTTGCCACTGTCGTGTTGTATATAGTTGGCAGTACAGAGTAACAAAACTGACAAGAATATAAAAAATTATATATATATATATGTGTGTGTGTGTGTGTGTGTATTGAAATTTCCATAAGTGTAGTATAGAATAGAATAGAATAGAAAAGAATAGTAAAAAGGACAGGTGGATAGAAAAGGATAGAAATACAGTGTATACCTAGATAAACCTGTGCATTGTTAATGTAACACTACTATAATTAATTAAATCAAATTTTAGTTTCCTTTAGATACCTGATATTTTCTGTAGCTAATGTGTCCGCAGGCAGTTTCTTTCAGACAGCAACCTTACCATTAAGGTAGGGCAGCTGGTCCTTATAGCCTGGAGGGAAAACCCACGGTAGGAAAAGAAAGTCTGCTACATACAAACCACATCACTTACAGCCACTTGATAAAGTCATTGCGTTGAGCGCACTGTAATTACTGAAGGCAACTGAGACGAGTGTGACGCCTTTGGCCCCTTTGACACGGCCCCACTTGGGGGGGGGGGGACTGTAGTTCCGTGTTCAAGCCAATGGCGTATAGTGGGACAGACGCCAACACGCTCTTGCGGTACAATGCGTCAGTGATTCCAGAACGCCGGCGCTCGATCTAAAAACCACACACGGGGGCGGTAATATGTTTGTTTGGTTTAGTGTGAACAGGCAATGGCAGGATTTTGCTTCTCTCTGTGTAAAAGGGCTATTTTCTTTTTTTATCAACTCCTATCATCTAATCTTGACCATGCTGTGTGGACAGTACAATGTTCATAGGGAATTTAGTAGGCTAAGATAATCAACCAGAACCAATAAGCGTTAGGGGAACAAAAACAGGATATTGCAAAGTGAGGGGAATATGTCCTGAGTGGAAATTACACCCCTGAATGAGAGCTGAGCAGGCGTTCTGTCTGAGCTGACCACTGAATGTCTATATGTTGTAACTCAAGTCAATATTAACAAGGGTTACATGAGGGGAATGTATTTGCCAGTGCCAGTATTAGTTATAGATTTATTGACTCATCAGCACAAACACACAAACTCACACACACACACACACACACAAATTCTATCTATCTATCTATCCATTCATCCATCTACACGCACCCACTAATGTTCCTCTCCAAACTCTCTGCTGCTGTTCACTCTCCTAATGATGACAGCGCTTGTGTCTTGAGATCCACTGATTCAATTATATTTGCATTTGATATTATCCGGGGGTTTCTTTGTGATTTTTTTCTGGGGACCATGCCAGAATTTGGCAAAAGAAAATTGTTGGACCTCTAAGAAAAGAAAGAAGCTCATGGGAAATTATTGCTATCAAGACCTGACTGAGCATAAGACAGAGGCAAACAATCTGAATGATGAGGCACACAGGAAGAGGAAAGAAGTTCACACGCCTTTACTGTTACACGTATACTGATTATATCATCAAGCCTAACACATACAAATCATTATTTGAGATATGACAACATCAGTAGAAAAGTGACTAAGGAGCTTTTAACGCACAAATCTGCAGCCACAGCTCTAACAATACGCTTTATATTGCAGATATGGTAATCAGTCTCTACTGACTCATCTCTGACTCTCACACACAGTGCAGACAAACGGGGAAGAATTCAGCACAAAGTAAAATAGTCACACACTCCTGCACTTTTGGCTGGACAAGGCCGGCTCTTTAATAGTGTAATGCCTGTTACTCTTAACAATAACCACTATAAATCAGTGTACAGTTGCATGGTGGGTAGAGCTATGACACAGGGGACGGTAGGACAACAGAACACCGGCGGCCGACACACATCGCGTCGCTGCCCTACATCTGATCATTATACGTAGTGTCTCTGCACTGTGGTGGTAATCACTCCTCTGAATAAACCTGAGCGAATGTCCCTGACTGGGTGACTGTGTGACTGACTGACTTACTGACTGATCATATTTCCACCACTGGTCAGCCAAATGCCACGTCACTGGACGGTGTGTGGGCAGAGGTTGTCTGGCTGCTCTGAAGCTGCAGGGAAGCAGACTAGCACTTCCAGTTCACTGAGATTCACCTCCATTAAGGCAATTACATGTATCATTATAGTAGACAGGAATAACTATAAACATAAGTCAGAGAGAGCAGGAGAGAGGGAGGGAGAGAGAGAGAGAAAGCTTAGCTAACCGCTAAACAAAAGAAACTAGTAGATCTGATTAGCATGTAAACAGAAACTTCAGCAACTGGAAATGAGCACAGTGATAAAAGTCACCAAATAAAGGGTCTCTGTCCACTGAAACACTACAAGGCCTTTAATCTGAAACAATTAAAGGAGGTGTTGGCTTTGTATTAACACAGAATGCAGCAACTAACACGACGGACGAGAGCGACTCAACACAAGGCTTCCTACTTAATGACCAGTTGTATATCAAAAAGAGCGAGATACAAAGAAAGACGTGCCTCTGATAGAGACCTGTTTCCTTCTGCAGTTGAGGTAAATAAAGTCCTCGGTCAGTTTTTGAGGAAAAAGAAATAATGGAGAAAAAAAAAACTGTTGTGGATCCCAGACGGAGGCTGTGCTCCGTGTGAGAGACAAGGAAGATTGTCTGTCTGTTCTACCTTTCTCTGTGAGTGATCATTTTAGAAGTAAATACAGACGAAGTCACAGCTCAGTCCTCGTCTTTAACTGACGTGTTCGGTCATTTAGTCTGACGACCTTGTGGTTATAAAATCAGGATTTCCGCTTGGAAATAGTGTGAAGGTTAACATGTAGTCTTGGTGGGCCACGTTTCACTCACTATTATCAAACTTGTCTTCAACAGCGGAAGAATGCGTCAATGAGAACAGCTTTATTGTGAATGAATCTGTATTAGAATACTGTAGGCCTATATGTGAGCACAGAGACGTGATGATGGCAGTTCTTTACAGCAGTTGCATCAACTATGTCTGTAATTTTGCACATTGACCACATACAGTCCAGACCTAGCCTCGTTTATTATTAAAGAAAGTATTTTTTTTTTCATTTTAAAAGTTGTTTTGTGCTTTTCTGTTAAGTGTTGAAAACCTCTTAGTCGAGCTCTGCTCAGGTTGTCCCATAATGCCTCATTCTTTTGCTTCCATCAGATCATGCTGTTAACTGATCCAGAGGTGGAGAGCAGTCTACTGATCAGCTCCGATGAAGGAGCAACCTACCAGAAGTACCGGCTGAACTTCTACATCCTCAGCTTGCTCTTCCACCCGGAGCAGGAGGACTGGATTCTGGCCTACAGCCACGACCAAAAGGTTAGAGAACGGGCAGGGCAAGTTAAGCAGCCAGTTGTTCAAGGTATCAAAAGGGGGCTGAGCGTTAAGTCAGATAAGCAACAACAATCTGGAGATGCGGCGCCTCAGAGCAAGCCGGATAAATGTGAGATCCTGTTACACAAGAGTTTGGCTCAAAGCGCACAGTCATAGTTCATGAAGTTCATTTGGGAGGGAGGTGGATAAGCATAGATTGTATAATGCAGGTATTTCCAAATTCAGCCTAGTCTATTTTCATCAGGTAAATGAAAAAAGGACAAAAAGTTTTGATTTTAAAGAGTCAAAATCTGGACTTTCTATAATAAAATTATTATATCAGTCAAAAATGATGATTTTTAAGGCAAAGATGAGTGAAAATGATGCAATACTAAGTCAGTATTTTGACTTTGAAAATCAAAATTAGTGTGACCAGAAGAGGTGTCACTAACTCTCTTAGCAGCATTCTGACTCACTGTCTTATAATTGTTGTTTATGCTCATAATTCTGACTTTCATTTTATAATTTTGCCTTAAAAAGTCACAATGTTTTACTTAGTATTTCATAATTCTGACTTTATATCTCGATGTTTCATATTTTGAGAAATGATTTCATAAAACTGTTATTTTTGTAAAATGTCCTTCAGTTTCTTCTTCTCGTATAATAGAGATGTGAAGAGGTAAAACTGTCTCGTCATTCGTCTCATTCAGAGTAACTGTCAGACAAAATTCAACAGATTTTTTTGGGTGTATTTATGTCGTTTGTTGACCCCCCCCCCGTATGTCAGGTGCTAACTCGCTCACCTTCACACATGCACTCTCCTCCTCACCCACTCGACCGACCCACCCACTCGCTCACTCGCGCCCTCGCTCACACAACATCTCCACCTCCAAACTGCCTCTCTTTCACTTTCCTCGTCTCCTTTTGGCAGTGCTGCTGCATTTGTTGATTGAGAAACCTTTGGAGGTTGTGAAGCCTGCGCCGACCCCTCCACACCCAGCCACCCCCTCCCTTCACCTTTCGCCTCTTCACGGTCACTTGCTTGGCTACATACTAACTTGCTGCGGGAGGATAATTAGTCAAAGTGATTTCCTGCAACCCCGCCTTCTCGACCCCACCCATCTCACCCCCCTGTAGCTTGCATCTGCTCAGCACAGCTTAGAATGGAAGTCATGGAAATCTCATCACCCCCTGTTTGACATGAGAATATACATGCAGTAGTCACAGTGAAGACTGTATACAGTATGGATACACCCATTACTGAGTGATGAGTACTGAGTGACTGTCATCCTCAAACCCAAAGTCTTTAGCTGATTTGTGTTAATGGGTAATCAAATTAAAAGTGGCAGTGACCCTTGTTCATAGGCCCTGACCTATGGTTGAAGGGTCGTTTGTGATGTTAAATCACAGTGAAATATAAGAAAATAGCACAGGAAATGAAAAGCTGACGAAATAAAGGAGAATTATTGATTTGACAACAGTGATAATCTGTGTGGGCTGTGTTCTCATTGGATGCCGTTCAAATGCACGCCTGCATTACGCCCTTCAGGAAAGAATAAATAAATACAATTAGAAACTAAATTAATAGAAACAAACAGAGTCACATTTTTGTTATCCGAGAATAAATGATTGTCTACACATTATGCATGGCTACTCATGCTTAAAATGAAAAAAAAAAAAAAAAGTCCAGAGCAAAACACTGAAATAAGTTTTATGCCTCATTAAATTCCAGCTGTAAGCTTCAGAGTAAACGGATTTGCCTTTGTGCTTTGTCAGATGCAGGTGTGTTTGGAGACAAAAGGGCTCCAGTGAGTATATATCACTCTGTCAAAGTTGTTTATTTACAGAGCAGCAGGAAATAATAAAAAAAAAACCAGCACACTTGTTTTTATTTGATTTGAAGCAGCACTTCAAGGTTTGGACCACTTAAATTATAAAATACCAATTCTCATTTCACGTAGCGCCTGTGGTACGCTATCTCCACATGCGGATAGTTTTACTTTTATTCACTAAAATGTAAAGGATATCTGCGTCTGAGATTTTTGCTTCCATTCTAATACAAATGTAAATTTGTTTGTGGTTCTCATAGCTTTAGAAAATTACATTTCCAGGGAGAAACGTCGTCCATTCGGGTGCTAAACAGATGTCTTAAGTTTCTAAGAGCCTTTTCACTGAAAACAGGTGCCTGCTGCATCTGGACACAAGGATGATGAGAAAAACAAACAGTGACGGTGGCTTAAAAAACCTGAGTAGAGCGGAGGGGAACTGCAGGGTCTAGTTGGTCATTCTCTGTGGGTTAGTCACCGCCGGCAACCCTCTTCATATTACACGTAATCCTGTGATCCATTGTTCAAATACAGCTTTAAAAAACTTTAGCATCTTTTCACACTGATCCCCAGATGTCTACATTTTCCATGGGGACTATTTATCCAAAAGAAATTAAGTCCAATGAAGACTGGGAAACTTTGCCGTTGAATGTTTTGAATATAATTTAACCACAAATGAAACTCCATTCACCGCAGGTAGAAATCTCAGACACTTGGCGTAATTAATTAATTTAGGGACCAGTGAAATCTCAATGAAACAATCATGGGAGCAAATTAAATCACTTCTCTATGGATAATTAGTTCCATTACAGAGAGATTTCACATGCTTTCTCTGCCCCTTTTGTGCACTGTGGTAAAATCTCAGCAATTCAGTGATTTACTGAATAGTGAACAATGGCTGTATTGAGACCACCCGCCACGCTTTGCCTCCTCTCCTCATCTCTCCCTCCCATTCACAGGCTTGTTACAGCAAAGCACATCTCTGTAGTTCAGGAAACCCTGCACCCTTTACAGTTCCATTCATTGTGTATGTGTGTGTGTGTGTGTGTGTGTGTGTGTGTGTGTGGTAAAAATCTCTGTAAGGTTTGTGCAGTTATGGATAGTTGCGTGGGAGGACCTACAATGCTTGTATCCCTAAATGTCCTTAAGCCATGTTATCCCCCTGCAGTGTTTCAATCTTATGTAAATTCTAATCTAATTTAGTTGCTTCAAATAAAGAACTTGTGAGTACAGTATGTGTGTGCGTGCGTGCATGAGTGTGTGCATGAGACACACTGATCTCCCACTCCTCATTACACTGCTGCTGTTAAGAGGAAGACTGAGGTACTGAGCAAATCAATGTGTGAAAACAAACCAATATCAAACATCATTTAACAGTCGGACGACATGTGTAGCACAGAACAGTAAATTTGATCGGCTGTTAAAGACGGTATGTGAATGAATTCTCTCTGATTCCTGCTTGTCTCGCCACAGCTCTACAGCTCAGTGGAGTTTGGGAGGAGGTGGCAGCTGGTGCATGAAAGAGTGGCTCCTAATCGTTTCTACTGGTAAGTACAGACTCTTGAACATGGTCAAAGAAACTGTGAGCAATAATGTAACCATGGAGATACAGTATAGGTTATTAGGGCTGAGTGATTAGACAGTATGTAATTGCACTTTTTCTACATGCATTGCATTTTTCATATCATTTTCTATAAATTCAACTCCAACCCTGTATTGGGTGCCTATATAGTTATAAACATGCATATTTAAGCATATTTTAATCAGATTAAATAATGCAGTTGCGTGTTGTTTTGGTCCCAGGAATGTTTTATTGTTTTCTTTTTTAGCAAGTTTAGCAAAATGTGTCACATTGTTGTGCATCATCAGCAACATACGGGTTGTGATGCTACAAATCATATTCTCCAGACGTAAAGGAACATGTTTGTTTGGTACAAAGTCATATCATCATCATTTATATATTTTTTTTAGTGAAAAGGAAACGCAAAAACTACCATTCCAACTGAAATCGCAATATCTGCAAGTATCTACGTACTTATAACAGCTATATAGCTGCCTGTTTATTGTATGTTAATATTGACAGTACGGCCCTGTTCAGGCCTGGTATTAACTCTGATATTATTTCTCAGGTGACCTGATCACAAGTGCTCAGCTATAAGTTCAGGTGTGAACGCACCCAAGATGCATTGAAGAGGCATTTAAGATCCGATCACTCAGACCACATTCAGAGCTGGTCTGGACCACATGCTTTTAGCAGTGCGAATGCAGATGTGACCTGACCACACTGAAGGACTAACTACTCTACTGACATCCTCTGCCACAGTCTGATTAGTCCCAACACAGTTCATAATGAACCCAAAATATTTGACCATTTCAAATGACTAAAACCATATTTCTCTGTAGAGCTGTGTGCACTACACTCTCACTTTCTCACTCTCTCTCTCTTTTGCACACACACAAAAACACATTGAAATGGACCTGTGTGTCGGACTGACTTAAAACAACAATGCATACCTGTTTATTTGCATATAAAGCGGAGGAAGTGAGATCCAATCACAGCTGGTCCCTGGAGACGCATGTGGAGATGCATTTTAATGTCGGGCTTGAACATGTTTGCGGTTAGCGGTGCAAGCTAACGTTAAATTTACGGACTGTTGGCACAAGTTGCTTCACTGGTCCAAATACTACTGGTCCCGTGTTGAACAATTACAAGATGAGTTACACTGGGAAACTACAAAAACAGTTTGATTACCAGCAGCTGAGCTAGCTGCTAACTCAATAGTGTGAATGTGAAAAACAACATGATGCGAGAAGCAGATTTTTAGCTTGAGAGAACTCACCGCTGTCTTGGTCTCTTTGAAAAACAAACTGTGATTTTAAAACAGATTCGTCATTCAGCCGTCATTACTTTGGGTTTCCAGGTGTAGTCAGGTTTTTAGATGTATACGATTCACCCTTAGTGATAAAAAGTCCTGAGCATGTAGCCATGGCCACATAAAGATAAAACAAAATGTAAGATTTTATCCACCTGTAGTCATTGCTGTGTATCATGCAGTTGAACACACACTGTTGGTTTGTTGCTAAAAACAAACCAAAAATAATAATTGCGTGACAAGCACCAGTAGAACTATGGTTGAACTCCAAACCGAACGCAGAGCAGTCTCGACACTGTAAATGTCCTGGACAGAAGACATCATTGTCTCTTAACAAAGTGAGGAGCTGATGAGCCAGCAGGATTTTTTTTTAAGATTTTCATTATTGATGCGTCTGACATGCCTGATCTTCCTCTGCGGCAGACAGTTAGGTGACATTATGTGACTGACAGTGTTCAGCTGTGGAAGGATGCTTCAAAATCAGTTTCGGGTGCAGTCCAACTATTGTTTTCCTCACAAGGCGTAAAGCAATCTAATGTTTCCTCTCAGCAAGGCCTTTAAACCCAAAATGTGTCATCCTGCTCCCATCCTGACTTTGTTGAATAAACGTCAGCCATTTTCCTCTGAGGGTGGGAAGTTCAAACGCCGTCACGGGAAGGATGATGTCAAACTGCTCCAGGTTGCAAGTCATATAAACGTAAAGACTCTGACAAATGGTTTCTATTTGACGCCTCCAGATCGATGAGCAACAGAAAAGACAATGGATGATGAAAATCCGAAGGGACGTCGAGCCATATTTCAAGATAAAGCAAAATATATGATAACCCATTAGCTACCATTAGACAACGGCTAATGTTAGCTTAAAATCACTCCTCAGCTAACAGCTAACATAACAGTCAAGTTTTTCGACAATCTTGCCATTCCCACAAAGGATTTATTTGTAGACCTTAAATGCGGTGTATTGTTTCCAAGACTCACATTATTACATTTAGCATTACTGTTACCTGGTCTTCTATGTTTTCCACCACCAGCACAAAGTGCTGTCCAGCTCAATGCTATCTGCCCTCTAAACAGTAACTAACTCGCAACGAAAAGCTTTCAACCCAACAAACTACGGAGGAACTGTCAGGGTAGTAACAAGCCGGGCCGCCCGGAGTGAAGGGAGCCTGGAGGGCTGATGCTGCAGGAGCTGTCAGAGTTCTATTTTAGGACACACACGGTGCGGTAGGTGTGGTGGTAGCCTTGATAATGAGGCTGCAGAGGGAGCTTACGCCTGCTGTTCATGTAGCCACCATACATGTGAGGAAGATGAAGAGAGTAAGCGTATTTGCAATTTGGCCAACCCGAGCAGCGCTCGGCCACACGGCGCGGGTCGGTCGTGCAAGACGCAAGTTTGAACAAACAACTCTAAACTTCGTTCAGCTCCGATCAGTGTGTGAGTTTAAGCTCGAGGCAGCCGCTGGACATCACAAATCTCTCCAAAAACATCTGGAGCTGCCCGTACGTGATGTTCTGCAAGGCAACAACTCCATCTCATGCCTAAGTGCTATTCTTTTTCCACCTGTCCTGAGTTTCCTCAGAGAGCACACAGCTGTCCAAACCAGTGCCATGCACAGAGACACTACTGTAGGCCACGGACTTTAAAGCTGAGCCTCCCAAGTTTAAACAAACCATACTGCTCCACTAACTCAAAGACTTGTCTGCCTCACACTGTTCTTGTGTACCTGAATGGATTATTCAGAAAAAAAAAAAAATGGAAATGTGGTTTCTATAAGTAGGCCATCTTATTCACAGCTGTGTTTCATCTGGGAAATCACCAATACTACCAATAAGTAAAATGATTAGAAGCTCTGGTGGTCTGTGTCTCTCACTGTGTCTGCTTCTCATTCCCCTCACACAGACCCCCTTTATTTCTCTTCCCATTTATGAGTGTGCTACCTATCGACACATTCTCTCTGTCTCTCCCCCGTCTCTCTCCACCTCCCCCTTCTCTTCCCCCCTGCATGTGTGTGTGCTGCCTTTGCTTCTCCTCTGATCCCCCAGTCTTTTTAATACATATTTAATGCAGTAATGATTATATGCTATTCCATCTGCGGGCATCCCTACAGTAGCGGGGAAATCGATGGCTTTTCCTCTCCTAATGATGTCAGGAAATGTCCTCCTCAATCTTTCTGGGGGGGGGGGCTTCTGGGGGCTCTGAACATTTAGGTCACACAGTAAACCTGAGGTCTTTTTTCCTCACACTTTAAATGAAGACACAGACATGCTAATGTCCTGCAGCCAATTCCCGCTGATGTTTACCACAACTGTCATAGCTCTTGACTTACCCTCTGTGTAGTTATGAGTTTGTCTGACTTTGCAGCATGCAGTCGTTCAGGGCAGACGGCAGTGACAGCAGGTAGCATCTGCCCAGAGGCAAAAGACCAGTGGTGATGTTCCTGAAACACATTTGTCTGCCTTTCAGGTCGAAAATGGGTTTGGACAAAGAGCCGGGCTTAATTCACCTGGAAACCAGCATCTCTGAAGGACGTGAGTAATTGAATTCCGAGTTCAGCGCTCCATTTTCTGGTGTCTTTGTACTGTATCGTGAGCATTGTGCTAAAGTAGAGAGGAACTGGAAGTTGTTTGGACAGGTAATGCAGAGGGACAGTGGAAATTGCCCAGTCTGGGGAAACACAATGGCAATGGAGAGAAAAGTAATGCATATATTAGAATGCTTTTAAAAGCAGGTGATTTGGCTCAGTGGCACTCACGTAGGTGAATGACAATGAACACTGCGATATTGTGGGATGATATATAGAATTTGACTTGATTGACTTACTGAGTGTGATGTCAGAATAATTTTTTTTCCCCCATAATTTCTTCATTATTGATATTATTCTGTCCAAGCCATTCAATACTTACATTTCCAAGTATTTGTCTTGACCATTCATGTATTCGCAATCCATGTAATTTCCAATACATTGAAAATATCAATAATAATTGATGATAATCATGTGTTGCCAATTGATAAACCTTTAAAATAATGTTTTAAAGGGGAACTTAGTTTGTAGTCATGGGCTGTATAATGTGCTCTGGTGATGTCATCAGAGGCTGATGATGTTATTAATCACGATTTGGGTTTTAAAACTAGGAAATTATAACAGAAAGCCTGCATCACAACACAAAGCCATGGGGTTTGAAAGACATGGGTATTAACTGACCAGGGAGAGCTCAAGCAAAAGATTCTATCAGGTGCATTATAGGAAATGTAGGATCCAGAAGTTTGACCCATACTTGGGACTAAAACTAAGGATGCCTTAGCTTCTCCTGCTATGATTTTTTTTTTTTTTTTTTAATCTGTCTCTCGTGAGTCTCCTAACTTTATGGAATTGCAACACAAAATGTGATTTCATTTAATATTTAATACTTAATAAATACTGTATCCTTTCTATTTCATTTATTTTTCAAACCATCTGTATCCGTGCCATCAAATGTCAGCGCGCTCCCTTTGAGGTCAACACGAGAGAAAAGAGAAAAAACACAATCATACAAACACACGGCAAACATCAGTTGTGTCAGATGTTACAGTCACGTAGCCAGTAACTATCGTATTTATCATGAGCGCGTGGAGGAAGCCAACACATATTTGGCAGAGGCTAACATGTGGGGACAGCTGTCTCCCAGCGCTGCAATTGAAGGCAAAGAAAGCAATTGGCCTCTCTGGTCATCTGTCTTCCCCTCCGCCCGGCTCCTCCCTCACCGGGACCCACTTTATTGACACGAGTAATGTAGGAAGCCAAAAGAGGCCACTTGGCTTTGGGTGAAAGCTGCCTTTCTTCATTGGCTAATACCATTGCTGAGGCCATGGCTTGACATGTGTGCATGTGTGTGTCTTTTGTGTGTGTGTGTGTGTGTGTGTGTGTGTGTGTGAGCAGAGGCACTGTATGTCACCTGCAAGCTGCAGAACTGCACAGATGCCAACAAGGGCAAACCATTCCCCGGCTACATTGACCCCAATTCTCTGGTGGTGCAAGATGAGTATGTGTTTGTCCAGGTGGGTAATTGCCCGGTTTGCTCAGTGAAAAAAAAACATCAGAAAAGTGTATGAGTGTAAGGATTTTTTTTGTTGGAAATTTTTCAAGGTTATTCTTAGAGAGTTGCAATTATGTGTCCCTGTGCTGTGAAAAATACTTTTTCTGTTTTTTTTTTTTCTGTATGTGTCTCCCAAATGTTTTTTTTTACTCACCGGCTTCATCACCTCAAGGTGTCAACCGCGGGAAGACCAATCTACTATGTGTCTGCTAAAAGAGACGTCTTTACCCCCATGAAGCTGCCCAAGTACACCCTGCCCAAGGTAACAAATACACCTCCAGCTTAACAGATACTCACGACAGGTTGATAATGAATTGATCTTTGATAAGAAATCCGTATCTTAGCATCCAAGAAACGCGTGAGACAAATTTCAAATTTAATTGGTCGAGCCGCGGTTCATGTTCTGCATTCAGAGGCGCAGAACAATCCGCTTCCAGCCCTGTTCGCTATGTGGGCTAAAGTTGCGATGAAGCACCAGTTCATCGCTGGCTCTGTGTGACACTCTTTGTTATTTATGAGCAAATCAAGGCCAAAAGTAACTCTCACAGTGTTACCAGAATTGTTATTCCATGCTTCTCTGTGTGTGCGTGGCCTTGTTCGTCACGTCCCTATTGACAATTAAACATGTTTTATTCAATCAAGCCCTAGGCTCCCCGGTTGCTGTCGGCTCACTGCAAGGTGTTACTGGCACAGTCAGAGGCAGATGAAGCGCACAACCAAACAGCATGGCCTCAGCTGCATAATCTCTGCCCAGTATGCCAGGCATAGTGTTAATGATTGCTGTTTCCTCTTAGTTAAATATGTGAATAAAGAAGATGTAGCAGTTCTGATTAGTGAATATGATTAAGCCCAGCAGGAGTGTAAAAACAGCATGTAATATACACGTTTTTATTCTTTATTGGCACATTAGGAATCATGTTTTTGATAGATGAAAGCTTTCACAAAAGTTAATAATATATTATGTTTTATTTTATAATATTTTTCTTGCTTTTTTTTATTATTGTTGCAAATTATTTCATTTTAAGAGGATGCAACAAATCACTTTATCTTCTGACACCACATTCCTTTTCCATTGTTCAACTTTACCAATTTATCTCATTAAATCAAGAAAAGTTCCTCGTTGTGACGTGATGAGTCGGTGTCCTGCGTTGACAAGAAAATGATGCATGTCGTTGTCAGTGTGAGGACATTGCTAGGACATACATCACTTCCACCGTGACAAAAGATACTACTACTTAGTTTCTCATTATAATGAGTGACTTTTTATGCTACAACAAATCTTTTCATATTGTAACAATAACAATAGTAATAAAATAATAATAATAATTTATCTTCTCATGGATCAACGAAATAAAACACAGGAGAAGAGAAAAATATGGACCTCTAAAGAGACATCACACAATAAAATGAACAACAAAATATCGTGTTAAAACACTTCTCATTATAATACGTACCACAGCACAGAAGTAAGGTGCAAACAAACAGCCATAAAAAACCTGCACTTAAAAACAAAAACAGGATATAAGGGAATAATAAATAGAAACACTGTGGTAACGTGACACGCTGATGTACCTTTACTTCTCTGCCAGGACCTGCATGTGATCAGTACGGATGAAAACCGCGTGGTGGCAGCCGTGCAGGAGTGGAACCAGAATGAAACCTACAACCTGTATGTGTCAGACACATTGGGGGTCTACTACACCCTGGCCCTGGAGAACGTGGTCAGCAGCATGGGCCCCGAGGGCAACGTCATGGTCGATCTCTACGAGGTAAACAAACATCGATCTTCTAGCAAATAAGATGATATATAAAGTCTGTGCTTCAAGTAGCAATCTATGACGCTGGACTGGAAGTAGACTGACTCATTTTAATTTTGGATTGGTATGCTGCACAGGAGACCTATTTTCACAGCATCAAATAAAGGGCCGCTTGATGAGTGCCCAGCCCACACGTTTATTATAAACACTGATCGATATCTTACAGCTAGGAGGCAGAGATGATGAAATGTACTTCTTTTGTCATTTTGGAAATGAACCCTGCTGCTGTAGGCCTACAGTCTTCAGAGCACATTGTGTGAATAAGAAGCAGCTTCAAAGTGCTGACATCAACAAAAGCAAGAGGGGATTGTGCCAGGGATATAGATTTTTGGGAGGCTGAGATTATTTCTTTCTTCGATGAATAACTGCAGATATTACTTCACAAATAGCATATAATCCAAAATGAAGAAAAAAAAAAGAAAAGAAAAGTGTGTTAAGGGCTGATGCTGAAGCTGTGGAACTCGTGTACACTGTGCAATGATTTTTAAAGACACATCAGCAGCAAATGTAGAATAAACTATATCTCTGAATCAAATAACGAAGGCGTTGATGATGCTGCTCATGTCTTGCTGTGGCCTCAGTGATAGAAACGAATCTACTGTCTTGATTGGGGTCACCACCCAAAACGTAGGATATGCTAAATCGCTCCTCCAAGGGAGATTGAAGTATCTGTCGATCACTAAAGTGAAGTTTCTTTACCTAATGCAACTGTCACTGACTCAATTCAGTATCCCTCAACTATTCCTATGGGCCTCCAACAAGGGCTCAGATTCATTCAAGATGCACATTGATTACGGATACATTGATTACACACATTACGAGTCCCCAGACAGCTGATTATTTCCCAGTCAGTGTTTATGGCTGTACATGATTTTGTAGGGAATACAGAAGAGGTAAGCATTATGTGGCTGCACATGTGATTTGCTTTGCAGTGCAGTGCATTTTTTTTTTTTTCTGCAACGTGACTTGAAGATATTGAAATGCTTAATATACGTTACACAGTATTTAGCTTCTGCCGCTAGAGGTCTCTCATGGACTCACTCAGGACTGCTGTGGGGAGACTCATGGAAAAACACTTAAATTAGAATAAATCAGATCTTGATGATCAAATTATTCAGGTTGAAAATCTTTCCTGATGGACATTGTATAATTTGTTGAGAACAAAATGACGCAACAACGGTCAATGGAAACCAAAATCATCAACCCACTGAGGGCTGGATTCACAATCACACCCTAAATAAAAGTAAAAAGTTGAAATCACAGGCTGATCCAAGTTGCGTCAATTTCCTTATACACTCAGTAGTGTGTATGGCCCCTGCGTGCCTGTATACACTCCTGACAACATCTGGACATGCTCCTGATGAGTCGGTGGATGGTGTCCTGGAGGATCTCCTCCCAGACCTGGATCAGGGCATCAGTGAGCTCCTGGACAGTCTGTGGCGGTACCTGGCAGCACCCAATAGATAACGTCCCATAGGTGCTCAATTGGATTTAGGTCAGGGGAATGTGAGGGCCAGTCAATGGCATCAATGCCTTTATCACCCAGGAAGTGCCTACACACTCTGGCCACATCAGCACAGGTCTCACTAGAGGACGTGAGGCCTCATGCCACCCTCATGGAGTCTGTTTCTGACAGTGTGGTCAGAAACATGAACACCAGTATCCTGCTGGAGGTCATGTTGTAGGGCTCCGGCAGTGCTCCTCCTGTTCCTCCTCACACAGAGGAGCAGGTAGTGGTCCTGCTGCTGGGTTGATGCCCTTCTTCGGCCCTGTCCAGCTCTCCTATTGTAACGGCCGGTCTCCTGGTATCTCCTCCATGCTCTTGAGACTGTGCTGGGAGACACAGCAAACCTTCTTGCGACCTCAGGTATGGATGTGCCATCCTGGAGGAGCTGGACTACCTGTGCAACCTGACAGGCTGCAGGTACCGCCTCATGCTACCAGTAGTAACAAGGACACTAGCAAAATACAGAACTAGAGAAGAATCAGTCAGGAAGGATCAGGAGAGAACAACTGTCTGTGGACACCACATGTAGAATCATTCCCTTTTAGGGGCTTGTCTTGCTTTTGCCTCTCCATTGCACCTGTTGTCACTTTCATCTGCACCAAAGCAGGTGAAACTGATTCACAACCACTTGTGCTTCCTAGATGGACAGATTGATATCCCTGAAGTTTAACTGACTCGGTGTTCTACTGTGATGATTAAGTGTTCCCTTCATTTTTTTTGAGCATTGTAGTTGAAATCAACCAAGGTGTAAAAAGTGTTTATGGCTTAAAACTAGATAAAAGTTCATTTTTGAGCTTCTGTAGAGGATATGATGTCATTGACAGGCGACCAAATGACACGTACTGTTTTAACATGATTAAAATCACGTATTTATCTATGTTTGAGAATTGATGGAAACATTTAGGAGAATGTGAGAACACAACTCAAAAAATGTATTACATAGTTCTTGTCATTTTTAGACACTTTATTGAGGAATTTTTACATGTTATAACTTTAAGTCTGCATCTGTTTTAATGTGGAGCTGTTATTGTTTATCTTTTTATTTCCCAGGTAGCGGGAATAAAGGGGATGTTCCTGGCCAACAAAAAGATGGATAACCAAGTGAAGACGCACATCACCTACAACAGAGGCCGAGACTGGAGGCTGCTGCAGGCCCCGAGCAAAGACCTGAGGGGCAACAGCATCCACTGTGTGCTGGTGAGCGTCCGTGTGTCCGCGAGCGCGCTGCGTTCATACATGTTTTAATAAGTGTGCACTTCCATCAAAGAGGGGCCTTGACAGGAGCTGACTGATCCCAGCAGCAATGAGAGGCCCGAGCTCAAAAAGAGCAGCGCCCGTCAAAGCTGAGTGCTCTGAGGCTGCTGAGCTGAAAGGTCAGCCATTTTGATTCAGTCCAATAAGCTGACCTCCCATTTAAGAAACACACAGAGAGAGAGAGAGAGTGGTGTCAGTTAGAAAAGCAGACGCTCCTTTTTTTTTTTTTTTTTTTTTAATCTGTTGAAAGTCTCTGTGAAATCAGATGCTTCTCAGAGTCCAGCTGAGGCGAGTCTTCACTTAAAGTTTTGAAATTTAAAATAAAGACTTGGATGTGGATCTTTTTTTTTTTTATCTACTGATCCGACGGTTCGTACAAAAAAAGCAGCCAGACTAAGATGGCGATGTAGATGTGACGGTTTGTGTCACTGCTGCAGACTTGCACATATTCTCTTAACGTGACTTTATATACAAATATGATCACCCCCTTTTTTTGATAAACCAATTAGCGATTCTGTGGCATGCCTCGCCTTCTCCCCATATTACACAGTCATTTGTCAGGAAATGTCAGAGTTTTAATAAACCTCTAAACAGCCCGTCACAACATGGCCTGCACCACTGGCATTTTGCTGGGTCGTAATGAGAATTGTGTCGGTAAAGGTTAACCCAATCAGAATTAATGGTGGGATCAGCCAATGGGGAAATGGTGTTTGTGATAAAATTTATGACTTGGGAGGTTTGTGGATCCAAGTCGATGCCACAGCCGTTTTAGTCAGAAGTGTCTTTTGAAGGTTTTCAGTGATACTGTTGGCTTGGCTTGATAGTTTTGATAATTGAGTTTGTGATTTATTTTCTGCAGCCATACTGTTCATTACATCTCCATCTCCACGTGTCTGCAAATCCCTACACATCTGGAAACATCGCCAGCAGGGACTCGGCGCCGGGGATCATTGTCGCGTCAGGTGGGTGAGAGGGAAAAATCTCTGTGAGTGACATGTTTCTCTTTTCTCTTTCTTCTTCTTTCTTCTGGGGGGGAGGGGGGGGGGTTCTTTAAAAGCTTCTGTTCAAACCCCAGCTGCAGCTGACTTTTTCGTTTCATCTATTAAATAGTAATTAATTCTTTGTCATTCTTGACTGATAGAAGAAACTTCTGACAGGTGCTTTTTTTTTTTTACCTTATAAAGATATTAGATTAAACCAGAATTACATTTTGCGATTACTAAATGAGTTACATGTCAAACTCTAAAAGAATGTTAAGTGAATGCATCCAGTTGAAATGATCAAGTGAATTCTGAATTTCTTTAATCATAAAATAACAAAGGAGACATGGAAAGACCCATCTGGCATTTTCCAAGTGGAGCTGTGTACTTTTTTTTTTTTGTTTGCAGTTTCTTTTTTCTATACATGGATGCATTAGTTAGCGTTATGCTAATTCAAAGAGACAAAGACCATGAAAATCACTTAGAGAGACAAAGAAAAAAATAAATCTGTCTCTTTTGTTTATCTATTTATCTCATTTCTGCGCAGTGATCTTTCCACTGCAGCGCTCAAACACTGCGTTCTTCTCTAAAGCTGCTTTGAGCTGTTTGGCCGGTTTTTACTCTTCTCCTCTCTTTTCAATTGTTCATCCCCGTTCAGCATCAGTATACAACTCCCAGGCATCTGACAACACCTCACCTTTGAACCGGGGCGAATGACATAACGTAACATAAACAGAAATCCAGAGTAAAACAAAGTATATAATCCTTATGGTGTAATCCTCAGAGCATCACTGTTCCTGGGAACACAGGACAGACAGCAAAGACTTTCATTGACTCAGTGTGGAGAAAACAAAGAGGTGGAGGAATATGAGATCAGCAAACCCCCAGGTGAATTCACACCTCAGTGATATTTACTCCCGCATGGACTGGCACTGTCAATAACACATCGGCACTGGCCCGAGGTGTCTGGAGAAGGCCAAGCTTATGCTAAAAGTTTGAGTGTCTGGACCTTTGTGGAGCTTCCTGAATTAAACAGGTTTCAGGGATGTGAGGACAGAGAAACAAACTGATTGTGTTTGATTTCTTCAAGTAACAAAATGATCAAAATAAACAGAGATTATTAATAATAATAATAATAATAATAATAATAATAATTTACCTCTCACTTCAGAATAAATGGCAAAATTCAGTTCTTTAACAGTCTTGGTCATTATTCCTGTCTCTAACCCAAACCCAACTTCATTGGTGAGATGCGATATGGGGACATTGCAGATCCAGCAGCATAAGGACCATAAGGAGGCACATAACAGGCTGGTTGTATACATATATATGTATATATATACATAATAGACATATTTACATAATATACTGTAAGTACTCAACTTAGGATCTTTAAAAATCCTTGGTTCAAATCTGAAGGCCAGTTTCCACACTTGTACTTTAATTGATTACTTCCCTACAACTCAGAAGCAAATATTGCACTTTTTATTCCACTACATGAATTTGATATCTGACTGGCTGATATCTGGCTGATATCCCTGGCCTGGCATCACAGATCATAGAGTCTATGGAGCAAAAGGCCAGTCTTCGTACCTTCCCTCCATCACACTATCACATGGACCGGAAACAGAGACAGAGGATCCTTCTTCCAGTAACAGACCAGCTATCAGCACGTCAGAGAGTACTGATGTACAATCAGCTCAAACGCTCAGCTCCAGAGGACCAGGCAATGGACACAAGGCAAAATTGGAGTTAACTATCAAAATCTCCATTTTGTAACAACAAGACTTTATCTCTACATTGGTATGAAAAGGACTGTGATTATCACTAAAGTGTGAATCCAGGACTCTCTGTCTCTCTCTCTCACACACACACACACACACACACACACACACACACACACACTGGTGTTTCCCCTCTCTCAAGGCCCCTCTTTAGATAACAGAATCAGAAATCATAAGCCACTGTCCAATCCTGACTAAATACCAGCACTTTCACCTTTTCAAACAAATATCTCACATAATATATAATATATAACAATATAATATAATATATATAATTATTCTGTTATTTATTTTCATTTCAAGTTGTTTAACAAAAGCACAACCTGGAAAAAACACGACCTGGGAGAACAAACTATGAATTTTCCTTTAAGAAGCAAGTTGACGCTAAATCTACTTTTTAGTTAGAGTTAGTAAATGTGCAGTTAATTAATTATATTACCAACTGTTTCTCTTCCCAGCCTGTGATGTTCATTGCAGCAGTAGTTCAGTCGAAAATCAAGTAATTCAGTGAAAGTGGGAGACTCCATGGGACTGCAGTCAGTGACACTGCTTTCGGCGTCTGTTGTGAAAAAGACAGTCATGAAATACCAGGCAGTACGCAGCAGGTGCAGACGTTAAAATGAGAGTAACTACCGTTCTGTGAAGTTTTTGGATGACAGCCAAGTACACTGTGTTCTCCTGTTACACAGAGAGAGAGTGAGAGGGCTGCTCGGTCTTGGGCTTAAATGCATTTTTTTTGAATACGTGAAGCGGCTGTGTTCAAGATAAACTGCGTTAAGTTGTATCGTGGTTGTAGAGCTGGTTGAAAGTTGGAAGTTTGTCAGGCGGTGACCGATGTAGTGTACACACACCATCACTGCAGCGAGGTGAGAACATCAAACACAGACGGTCAACAAAATCTTCAGCGTTCAGCTGCTGTTAGGTAACTGTCTAAACGCTGGGACTGTTGTTTCCTGGGGAGGGTTTCAGACGAGGAGGGCAACCGTGCTTCAGAAACGCTCGCCGTTCTCTCCAGCTCTGTGTTTAGCCACCTGGCACCAATTACAGGCTAAATTAAAGCAAGTACAGCAGTCTGCGCAGCATTAGGAAAGCTTGTCTTAATATGGTCACAACTGCGGAAAGATGAATACAGTAATCTGGATTTATTGGTTAATTTAGGAGTATGGGCAAATGTCGCAATGCACTGTAGATCTTCAGGCGCACTGTAATTACCGCCCCAGTCTGCAGCTGCATGGCTGGAGCCGCTGCCTTACCGCCACTGCTGGGCTGAAGGCTCTTTATAGAATTTGGGATTTATTTGCTCTCGACTAGAATTCATTTCCTGTGTCTGCATTATGCAGTTTCTTTCCCTCAACGTTGTCTTGTGTCTGTTCTGTGAATCCCTGCTGAACCTCCAGGCTCAATTGGCTCAGAGCTGACCACCAGCAATGTCAGTGTGTATATCACCTCCGATGCCGGAAACACATGGAGACAGGTGAGTGAATCTTTTAATTGTAATAATATCCAAAAATTGTAATTCTCTGAAATATCTCCATTTCCCATGGCAGCAGTTGACTGACAGTGGTGAGCCGACTTTTTCGGCGACACACTGTCAACTTCTCTGGAGCCGTTCTGACAGAAAAACATCAGACTTTATATGTTAAAAACATTCCAGCCATTCATTAGCTATACCACTTATCCTTTGACGGGTGTGGGGGTGCAGGTGTCAATCCCAGCTGACATTGGGCGAGAGGCGGGGCACGCCCTAGGCAGGTCGCCAGTCTATCACAGGGCTGCCATAGAGGCCCTGTTCACACCTGCTATTAATATGTGTCCTCACATGCATCATCACTTGTGTTTGGGTCTCACTTTCCTGCTCTAAACGCCAAGCCTTGTCGCTTTAAGCAGCAGGAGGCAACAATCCACATCCCGTGTCAAATCTGCCAGAAATTAGGAGAAGAAGAAAATATGAAAACAATACAGACTGGGTCTATTCCTTGGCGTGTTCCACCCTTACAGAAAATCTACATGGATTTCACATGTGCAAAATCACACGTGGGCACACGTGAGCACATGAGACCACATGCACATGTGGTCTTTGCACATGTGAAATTTATCGTGTAAAAACATGTTAAATTCACATGTGAAATTTGTTGAACAAATGTGCTGGAAAACTGGAAATGTGGTTTTTGGAACATTTTGGTGGTGTAATGTGTGAAGCTCATGTAAATTCCCATTTGAAATATATGGGATTACATGTAAAACCCATATCATTTCCCATGTTAAACCCACACATCAAGCCATGTGAAACCGTTTGGATTAAATGTGAGACCCATGTACATAGTTTATTGTTGTTTGTTTTCCACATGTACTCTACATGGTACCAAAGATGGCAGCAAGATCAAATGTATTAAACACGTGAAACACGTCTTTAAGGGCAGGCAAACCAATTCAAATGATGCACTCATAATTCATCTCTATGGGCTTTTCAAATTTACTTTGAAACTTTATTTTACTCTTTCATGAGAATCAAGATTGTGTCTGTTGTCACACTTAAATATGATGCCGTTTGCTTGCAAATTAGTTTGTGACCAGAGGCCGGTTGAGTAGGTGGCCCAGGACACAGTCATGTACACACTGCTAAAAGAATGTGGCCAGACCACCTCCCAAAGTCATAAAAAAAAAAAAAACATTCACAGATTCAAGATATTTTTTCCCCTTTTCCAACAAGCCCACACAGTTTTAATTTGTGATTTAATTTGTCTCCTCCTTTACAACACTGAACATTTGGGAGGACCCATCATTTTTAAGTTAAGAAGCTAACTAAGTGGGCTAACATGTTTACACTTGGCAGCGTTTCAGCAGTTCAACTTTGATTTCTAGTATCAGTTATGGTCTGCAAAGTCACTGTCGTGGGCTGAGATTGGCTTCCTGCAAATATACACACATGAACGCTGTGGGAGATATGTTGTATTATTGATTTTACAGACTCATCCCTGATGATTCATTTTTCCAGTGATGTCCCCAGTTGAATCTTAAACGCACTAAAATGGCCACAACACGAACTGACTGACCCGCAGTCCTGACTGTCCTCAGTATCATCTTCTGCTCATCACTCACTCTCCCTGATTTTATCACAGCCTTTTTAATCCGCACACACGAGCCACTGTTTTTCAGTGTTGATGATCAAATGACATCTTAAGAGTAATTTGCTTCAGTGCCTGCATGCAGCGCAGGTGGGTGGCACCTACCTCACTTGATCCTGCCATTTACAATTTATGGTGTTTGTTTCTAATTAAACATGGCAATGAAAAAATAATTATTCAGAAGCTGATGTAGCAATCTAACTGTGATGTCTACTGTGTGTGGGTATTATTACTTCGCTTACTTGAATGAGATGGCATGGGTGTGTGTGCACAGACATGTGTCAGACATGCACACGGGTAACAAGCCGTTGCAGAGTGAGCTGTTTTTTTTTTTTCTTTTTTCTTTTCTTATCCCTGCAGATCTTCGATGAGGAGTATGCAGTGCTCTATCTCGACCAAGGAGGCGCCTTAGTTGCAATAAGACACACTCCACTTCCTATCCGACACCTGTGGTGAGTCATTATGACAGAGATGCCATTTGTCACAGCATGACTAATTCCCTCGGAGGAAGCTTCAAGTCTTAAGTTAGTCAAACAAAGGCAAATTAGTTTTTTTTTTTTTCAAACGAGGGGACAATATAACTCAAGTTGGAAAACCTGCCAGCAGTGGAAATTTTTGCTTTGCACATTGTCATTCAATTTCACCTTTCTGTGTTTGAAGCCATAATGAGTCTAGCTTCCACTGATCAGTGTTCACTGAGCATTCAGCCCTGCGCTGAATATGACATAAGGTTGTTAGACAGCTCCCAGGGTCATTAGCTTGTGCACACAGTCAGGGGATTAGCGCTGGTCCCTTGTGCAATAGCTGTTTGTGTTCCCAGGTTGAGCTTTGATGAAGGACGGCAGTGGAACAAGTACAGCTTCACGAACATGCCCCTGTTCGTGGATGGGGTGCTGGGAGAGCCTGGGGAAGAGACTCTCATCATGACGTGAGTGCCAAACATTTGTCAACACGGAGATCTGTCAATCACACTGAAAAATCAAAGTAATAACACATAGCCTATATATGTTTGTGTGTGTGAACCAGTTTGAGTTTTACACCACTGGAATGAGGTCACTTTGGGAAAAGTGAGGCGGTTTGGCTGGGCCTCACTTTCAAAGTGCTTTACAGAGGCACGGAAATACATTATAAATAGGCAAGACTACATTAAAATAGCATTTAAAAACAAAAAAAATGAATTTGATAAAAATAAAATTGCAAGTATTTAAATACAAGATCAGGTAGGAAACATAGGACACCATTATAAAAGGGATTCTGTAGTGATAAAAGATTTTGCAAAACAAGCAAATGTACAAGATTAAGAAGATGTTATGTATGCTGACAGTTTCAGCAGATCTCAGGTGTTCAGGAAGCTTGTTCCACAGGTGAAGAGCATATAGACTAAAAGCTTCCTCACCTTGCTTGGTTTATGATTCTGGGAACACTGAGTAAACCTGTCGACAATCATACAAGTAGATCAGAGATGTATTGAGGCCCAAGACCATTTCCCGTTGTGATGGTTAATTGAGTTATATGTAAGTTTTGCTATTGCTACACAGCCAACATTAGCATTAACAGATATTTACTTCCCAGTTTTGCCAAGAGCTTAGGCCATTTATGTGTTCAAAATACAAGATGTTAGAAAACGCCCTCTGAGCAGCGCTACTTCTTCAGAGGAGACTGGATGCTGCAGTGCCTCAGTATCGGAAATTGACGAGATGGGCCGACCAGGATGGGGCTTAGCTGGTTAGCGTGCTAACTTCAGTAGATGAAAAGAAGTGATAGAAGTAGAAGCAAAACACGACAGCTGCTTCCCACCACTGGGAGCAGCTCTGGGTGAGTAAAGGAATGTAGTTTGATGGCGAATTTGCAACATTTCCTCTAGACTGGTAAGTAAAAAGCTAACGTTAATGCTAACGTTGGCTGTGTAGCAGTAGCAAAACTTACAATTAGCTCCTTTATTTAACAGACTTTAAGGCTAGGGTAAGGGGCTGGGGAATGCATTATGTGACCTCACAAAGAGAGCTGTACAAACATCTCCTCTGCCTTAACCCGTGCCTCTGCTGCATGCATCTATATCTAAACCTGCTGGATTCATCATTCCTGACTTCCTATTTTGGTTTCCATTAATAAAAAAGATTTCTCTCATGGTCTACCCAACATCAAAACTGGCTGTCTCCAGATTATGATCACAGGAGATCAATGCTTTGGCAGCCAGCGACAACGTTACTATCCATTTGAAGAACATGAAGGAAAATGATCAAAATGATCAAAAACAAGCCTGAGAAAACAGACATGAAACTTTAGTCAAAAAAGATTTAACAGGATTTAAAAGTAGGAAGAGCACTGAGTATGATTTTGGTCCTCAGAAACCAGATATATGAAGATTCCTTTTGTGATCTTTCCCATTTACCATAAGAATAGCCCAAAGCTGAAGTGCATAAGGATATGACGCAGCACTACTGCTTGATTGCAGACGACTGGGGACCCTGGGGTGTGTTACCAAGGGGTTTTTCCACAGACATTACATCAGCATCTCATGGCACTTGCCATAAATGACAGACTGACAGTCGGCTTTGTAGTCAGCTCTACAGGAGAGTGAAAGGGCACAGCTGGAGAGACAGAGAGGGGCACAGAGAATAGGAATATGCGCACGAATAGTCAACAAGAAGAAAAAGAGCTGCAGGGGAAAGGGGCAGTGTAAAGATGATGCTGGCAGGTTTGCACTGAGAATAAGTTCTGCAGCACGCAGCCTCTCAGCTGACAGACACACCATTAGTTTTCATAAGACCATCATGCACTGTTTTCTTCTCAATTTGTACTCATTTTTACAGTAAGTGCCTGTCATGGTCGGGTGCCTCGAGAGCTAATTGACAGATTGATTGTGATAAATATGTTGTGGTATGAATGGTGAGGGAGGTCAGTGCAGAGAAACACACCCACTCAATTTAGCTGGAGATGGAATATTTATCTGGTTAGTCTCATAACCTTGGATCCTGTTTTGTTTTTTACCATTGCAAAAACATGGTTATTCATTCTGATTCCCCTTAATCTTTCAGAAGAAATAAGTTAATGTTTTTTCAATAACAGCAAGTCAGTTCAAGTGTAAAGGCATTATATTTCAGGTTCTATCTTTAAAGGTTCTGTAGATGAGATTTTAAACAATAATATAGCAGCAAAGGAGTGTTTTCTGCGTCAAGTTATAGTGGACCAATGGCGTCCTGAGCAGAGAACGAGCATGTGATCCCCTCCCTGTTAAACCGTCGGCCCTCCCCTACGTTTATATCTACACAGGCACCGCGGACCAAGGCTGAATTTCTTTCCCAGTCCGACTGGCTTTTTCTTTCCCTCAGTGTGAACTATCTCGATGGTTCAGAATGTTACATCTCTGTTTTCATTAGTCACCACCTACGGTAGCATGCTAACGTTGGCTGATTTGCTTTTACCAATATTATAAATGTGTTTGGCAGATGTTGCTATCGCTGGCTGTCTTACCGCCAGCATTACCGTAGCATATCACAGCAGTGCTAGCGTGGGGTTTGGTTGTGACTAAATTTTTTTTTTCTTTTTTTGATGTGTGTGTGTAGCGGCCACTTTTGCTGGGTTTCGTAACGCCTCGCTGATTGGGGGGGGGGGTTTGGTGGCAGAATGGAGGCCAGTGGCTAGCGAAGTGTTTGTTTTGGTCTGAGATGCTGGTGGTCTAATGTGACATCTAGTGGCAGTGGCGATCGCTTACAGAACCTTTTAAGGATGGTTCCAGTCTCATGTAAAGATGTGGTAGGACGCTTGTTGCATGTCGTGCCCTAACCCTCTCTCTCCTGATGTTTCCTGTTTTCCCTTCACCAACTCATGAGTAAAAGCAGGATGTCAGAAAGACCATGACTAGCAACATGTTAAGGTGCCAGTGTACTCAAGATGCTCAAACAGCAAATTATGGCACAGCTGGTCCTCTTGTGAGTATTCACAGCACCAGGTCCAGTGATAATGGGATAAACTTTAAAAAACTGAGTGTCCCTGTTTATCATAATGATGGGTAATGTCATCCAGTGCAACAGTGTGGCTCTCTGTTGTTGTTTTTTTTTTTTTTTTAATCTTTTTAGGACAGAAATGGAACTCTGTGGCACAGAGGAATAAGATCTATCAGACTGTGGATGCATATAAAATACTTGGGGAGACTCAGTTCATTTTCTCTATGGTTTTTTTGTGGGCTTTTGTGACTAAGAATAAGAATAAGAAAAAATACTGCACATCACCAGCTTTATCCTTTTTACTCCATTTGACTGCGATCATTATCCGTAGCATGTTTTTGTGTGTGTAACAACCAGCAGCATGTGTGGCTATTTTCCAGGATATTCGGCCACGTCAGTCATCGCTCAGAGTGGCAGCTGGTGAAAATAGACTTCAGGTCCATCTTCAACAGGAGGTGTACAGAGGCGGATTATCAGACATGGCACCTCCACAACCAGGTATGCTCTATGCCAGCATAGAGAGACTGGACTTGTTTTTATCACACTTGTTTTTCCCAGTTGGTAGAAATATATCTCTAAAGCTTAAATGTTGTGATCATTCTCTGTAGTCTAAATTTCTCTTCTCTTGTTGAAGCCTAAAAAGTCAGTGTGCTTTTGATAAATTTGCGTTTAAGATATTTTGAAATCATCCAACACTTTTTTTTTCAAAGGGTTGTTACATGGGCCTCCTACTGTAAAATGTGTCATTGTTAAACTTAACGTAAAATTGGTGAAAAAGAAATATCATCGTGCACCATGGACAGTTGCACTATGAGTCACTGAGCAAAGGCTCATGTAGCAGCAGACCCTCACAAGGCTGCTGGTAATTTTATGTCTGTTTCAGTGACATTTTGCAGGTTAAGTGCTGCTTTTGGTTTAAAAACTGCACTTGAACTTGAATGTGTGGTTATATTTCCTGAATCTTTTTTTAAATTAGCAAAAACATAATTAAGATAAAGTGAAAAAAGCCTTTAATATACACATTTATCAACAGGAAGGAAGATTCAAATAGAACAGCAGAAAGGAAATATAGCGCTCTAGGAAGCACATAGGGAGCGATTTCAGATGCACCCTATGTGTTTGATGTCAGCACTCGTAGCTCATGGATGCACTTCCATTCTGCTTCATAAACAGTTTCAACTTAATGAGCTGTAATTACAAAAATGAGATGTCAATTCCACCATGGGAAATTAAATAAGCAAAAAGTCTGTGGAGCTCGTCCTCTCTGTAGCACTGCCTCTTAAAGTTTGGCTGATACAGAGGTCGGCTTGATCAAATGCCGGGCTTCCTCATCAGGAGCTAACCATCCCCTGCTTTTATCCTGGCTGTGTACTGAGTGGGCTAAAGCGGGACATCTCTCAGCTCCCAGAGCACTTATGCAGATTCTATACCGATTCCTGCTGATGCTCTGAGTGAACCCTCCCAGCCCCACCCTCCTCCCCCCAACCCAAACGCTGCATACATTAAACCTGCCCGCAAGCCCCTCAACCTGGCCGGGCCTGAAGGCGAGCCAAAGACTTAAAGTGTGCCATTATTCATGGCCCAGTCCTGTAATTGGTTTAGACGCCCATATGCTCATAGCAGTCTAATGATCAAAACATATAGCATGGAAGACGACAAGAGTCCAAGCCAATTACCGGGCTAACCTGCCTAAATGTAGAGGCAGTGTGGGTCCTAATCTGCTGCAAAAATAAACTGAACACCACCTCAGAACAGAAGACAGCACTTGTGTTTTAAGACCACTGGGAAAGTTAAGGACATTTTCAGGGGCTGGAAGTCTATTTGTGGATACAGCCTGAGTTTTTAAGCATCTCACTACTGACACCTAATGCACAGAGACAGAATGTTCTGATAATAATGTGTAGGCTGGAGGAAGCCGTGAAAAAGATTGGTGTTCATCCTTTTTGCACTCCAACTGATTTTATATTCACTTCCTACGCATAGATACACGGCTAAAAATGGAATGGGTGCTGGCAGCTTTTGCGACTGACGCCCCTTCTTAATCATTCATCTGAATATCACAAAAAAAAAAAATCTCCAAAAAAAAAAAAAAGTACTCGAGCAGCACACTTGCAATGGAGGAACATTGTCGAGTTTAGCACACCACACAGCAAGAGCCTGTAAATAGTCGCTGAACAGGAACACACAACAAGCTGAAGTAAGGCAAGGCAACAGTGCTTTTCACGCACAGTGTGAAGCACACATGGCTGGTTGCATCGTGTAAATTATTTATGGTGGCAAGTGCTACAAAAGCAGCTTGTTTTTTGAAAAACTGTCTGACTTTCCTCTCGGTTGTCTTTCAAAATGGGGCCCGCAGGGTGAGCCGTGCCTCATGGGAGTGAAAAGGATCTACCGGAAACTGAAGCCCACGTCCAGGTGCGTTATGGGGAAGACGTACTCTGTGTCAATGACGTCCGGCCCCTGTGAATGCACAGAGGCTGACTTTGAGTGGTAAGTATACTTTTATTTTTAACCATCCCATTTGCTGTGGTTGTTCCACCAGAATTTTACCAAGCGTAGTCATGGTTTACAGTTGTGATGAGTGCTAGAGTGGGAAAACGGTTGTATAATGTTGTCTTCAGCTCTAAAAGGAGCTTTTTAAAATCTAAATCTGAAAACAAATCAGTGATGTCTGAGTTATCTTGACTTAAACTTAAAGCATAAAGCCTGTTACTAACTGGGGCATTGAGTTTGAAACATGTGGGTGTTGACAGGGTTGGGAGGGTCCAGTGGAAAGATGCACTTTAGCTGCACTATGGGAAATGTAGGATCAAGGGTTTTTGGATTTTGACCTAAACTACAGGCAAATAGTTAAGATATCTCAACCTCTGTTACTTCCATTTTGACTTGTGTATGTATCTTGTGAGCTCCCTAACTTTAACTTTAAAGTACAATTTTGAATTGTTAGAGTTTCCCTTTAAATGATCCACCACGTGGAAGCAAGGCATCACAGTGTTGTGGATTTGAATTCCAAGATTTCTTGGGATGAGTTCATTTCAAGAAGAGGAGGGTAAATCGACTTATCGATGGTTAATGTGAATTTGAGCAAAGGTCTTAAAATGCCCAAATGCAGCTTACATCAATTTTACATTATGTATTAAGTCTGAGTCAGTGTGTCCTCCTCCACAGAACAAGAATCTCTTTTGTGCATTGCATTGCAATCATCAAGGGGGGCATTATAGTGTAATGGCTGCCAATGGCACATAGCATGGCTCCCCTATTATTATTATTATTATTATTACTATTATTAATATTAATATTATCGTTGTCATTATTATTATTATTACTATTATTATTTACTGTTGTGCCCCCCCAGTCGCTGTCATCCACTATAGCCCGATCCTAAATTATTGCAAGTAACACAAATTAATTATTCTTAATATTAATATAATATTAATATACCAAAATAAATTTGAATTTGAATTTCAAAACCAGCTTTCAACTAACAGCAGCATTTAAGAAGTGTGCTTTAGTGACATGAGTGATGCCTGAATGCTGTCAGTGCAGTCATCTTGGTTTCTTCCTAACTGCTTTTTTATACTGTCGTGTTTTGCAGATTTAAAGTCATGATGCTGCTGAGATGTGGCAAAGGCATTTTTAATTTTTTTTTTTTTTTTTGCATAAAAAACTGTAACTTTAATGCTGTGGTTTTATTGGCTAAATCGCAAAAACACAGTATGAAATGGTTTGCAAGAAAATCACATTGGAATCTTATAATCGTCATAATGTAATGGTTCCAGCAGCCTCTCACAAAAACGAAAATCAATCTTTCCTTGACTTCTTGAATTTTGAATCCCGATATTGTTGAAATGAAATGTAAACATCAACAGCATTGATGCCCACCTACAGGGCTGAACTGAGACGCAGATTGAGTCTTTTTCACTTATTCACTGTTTAATACTGAGTGTTAGAGAATCGGATCACCACTGATTTAACAGATGGCTAAATTTGAGAAGTGCGTTAATTATACAAATACGCATATTCACATATTATATAGAGATTGTCCCTCCTACTACACCTCCTACAGACATATCTATGGTAAATTACACTGCAATGAAAATATCATTGAGATAAATTATTTTCAGTTACAGTGATCTTACGAAATAAAAACAACCAGCAACAACAATTGTGCTGACTTATTCAAATTTGGGTAAAAGAATTTGATTGTTTAATGCCCACTGTGGAGTTTTGATCTGCCATCATTTGGAGAACAGATCATATTGTCAGATCGTATTTCTCATGTATTTGGGGACCAAACCTCAGCCTTATCAATAGTAGAAATACATTTACACATATGTCCCAGGATTTAAGGGAACTGGGTTTAAGTGAGGGATTAAAAGATAAGAGATCAGCTCCATGGATAATATCCTCCAGATTATAATTGCAGAGCAGCTCTAGCAGATTCTCTTGGTGGCTGCTGTGGCTGCAAAATGGAAACCAGTCAGCTGCTCAAAAGTGTACCTGTGTGTGTGCGTGTGTGTGTGTGTGTGTGTGTGTGTGTGTGTGTATTCATTACGAAATATTCAATTGATTTCACCTGAATGTGTGTCACCCTTCACCGCTTGAAGGACAAAGTGTTCAGGAGAAAAATAATAATTCACAGCTTTTGTATTTGCTGCTGGTGAGTGTTTATATCACAGCTCCAGCTACAGACAACGGTTTTCACATCCTCGCAACCTGCTTTCTTTGAATTATCAGCAGTATTAATGTTGCTTTTTTTTTTTTCTCTCTCTCTCTCGCTTTGGTCCCAAGTCTGCAGGTCTCTTGAGTGAGGCAGCTCTTGGAATAAGCACCATCAAAACAATAAATCACCACGCCTAATAGCTTTGATTAACAATCACAACACTTTTGCATCTGTGTGCATGTCGCACTAATTAGGGCAATTTGTCCCTATCATTTTGGGGACATAGCGCTGCTCTGCCTTTTAATTTGTAGGACAAACAACTTGTGGGCTGTGTTTCAAAGCACCAAAGAGGCACAGAGCAGTTGCTGTAACTACTGTGAAGTCAATACTAAAACGATTATGTGTACATGTTGTTTTCCACAATTATGTATCAGCATTCTAACGTCAAATATGTATAAAATACAGAGCAGGTGATCAGAATATTCTGTTATCTTTTGTGTGATTTGTCTGTGAGTAACATCGGTTGTTTTCTAAATACGTGACGTACCCGCCGCAAATATCTCATTTTCGAATTTCCAAACAGAACCTCAGGAATATTTGCATCAGTCTTGTCTCAGCGTTTCCTCTGTGGTTCTCGAATGGATAACAGTTTCTGTTTTTGTCCGCTTGAATCATTATAGTGATTATGGCTACGAGAGACGGACCGATGGCAAGTGCACCCCTGCCTTTTGGTTCCATCCATCATCGATGTCCAGGAGTTGCAGCATGGGGATGACTTTCCTTAACAGCACTGGGTAAACACAGAGGACAGCAGACTAGAGTCAGCACACAGTCTCAACAGTAACTCACAGGCATTGGGCAGAATGAATGGTGTGTTAGAGTCGAAAAGCTCAGGGCAGAGATGTAGTGCTATTTGTTTAGGTAGGATATGTAACCACTATTCCTACAGTGGCAAGTTGAAATGCATTAGTCAACTATAACCGACACAATCAACTGTTAGACTGAATTTATTAGTTTCATCCTCTTGAGAATATTACTCGGCAGTCGGCCAAACACCTAGCTAAGAAGATTGAGACAAAACCACAATAATTAGCGTGGCATCAAGACATATAGGTGAATGAATGCGAATAGTTGTTGTTTTGAATGATTTCATTGACATACTTACAGAGCAAATGAAGCCACATTTAAAACATCCATTCTGAGGAAAGGTTGCAGTTCAGGCAGAAGTCGAGCTCATATAATAGGCTAGGCTATGCAAACATAGTGAAGCAAGCCTGTATTTCCAGTAGACACTGTGGATTCAGCACCAGCTGTCCAAGTTTAAAAGGCTGGCTTTGTAATGTTTCTTTGCAAATGCATCACAAACAAAAGAAACCATCAGAAGAGTGAATGATGAATGAAAGGTTGTTTTTCTGCCATTTCATCTTCACTAGTTAACGATAGATTGGTTGAAAAAATCATCTAATTCACTGTGCTGCTCAAAGCTACCGGCAACTGTGGAATGTTTTCTTCCATTCTTTCCATTTGTTTTTATTTGCTCTCTTACATGATATACAATTTAGTGATGATCGGATCTTCATGTGCTTTAAAATATTGCGTATGAATTTCTAACAGATTACTACAACTACAAATATTCTGTTTCTCCACTTGGAGAAAGAAAGGGGTGTCGGCAGCACTGCAGCCTATAACTCACATTTAAACACACACTATGTAACACACTGTGTGCCACTAGGGGTCTCTCAATCAATAATAACAGAAGACAGTGTTTGGTGACGCCATGAAGTAGCAAGTGATCATGGGAGTTGTTGTCTTCACCACCATTGCTGTTACTTTAGTCAACTTCTCACAGTTTGGATTCCTTTGGTGTCAGGTGTTCAGAAAGTTTTTACCAGCAGAGCTTCTTCTCTCCGTAACCAGCGTACCAGGTAATTAAAACCGGTAGGAACACTGAATAAGGCAGTTTCTCATTAAGAGTTGGTTGTTTTTCCGACACTGCTTGGCAGACACAGGATGTCTCAGAGGGGCTGGAAGCTGAGCTGCCTGAAGTTTGCTTGGATTGTTTCTCGGAGATCCAAACATCTGATGACTAAAATCCTTAGTAATTAACACATAGTTGAAATCTACCAAAATCTAGAAAATGTATTGTAAAAATGTGGCTGAAAACTGGATAAAGGTCCATTTTGACCACTTCTGGTAGACAAGCACAATGCCAACGCATGCACATGGGAGATATTGCACCATTGACAGGTGACCAAATGAAACAGACTTTTAACCTTGATTAAGGTTGGAAAATTGTTGAAACATTTGGGATAATGTAAGTACACAACTCAACAAAATATCAACATAAATCTTGTCATTGTTTGAGATTTTAATTGGAAAAGTTGCATAGTGTAGCTTTTAAAAACAGTCCTAAACCAGCAAGTATAAACCACTAGTAATGATGCGATCTCTTATAAGTGTTATACCAAGAATTTAACAAAACTACTGTAGCCTACTGAGCTTAACAGTTCATGACGTAGTAATGCTTTTCCAGACAATCTCAGTTGTTGTCTCACATGCCAGAGATCCATCAACAGCCAAAATGTTTGGGCAATTAATCAAGCATCCCAGTCTAATATGGACGTCAAACAAGAATCGATCTGTCAGAAATTCTAAAACTCTATAATTGGCCAGAGGTAACAAACTCAGGGTTAATCTCTACAGTGTCTATCCTGTATTATGTGTGCGTGTAGAAAGCCCTGAATATAAAGAATAAAAAGAACTAAAGTTATAGCGGAGTATCCCATTTTAGGTGAGAAGCATCCCTGATTTTCTGTGTATCTATGTATCTCAGCGGAGCATGAGATCTCAGGCTCTCAGCCTGATGGCCTCGGGGCAGGACAGAGCCTGAGCAGGATATCTCAGATGGACGGCCCAGAGGCTGGAGAGCCGATGAGCAGGGCAGCTCGGGCAGGACCAACAGGCAGGACAGACAGGCTGAGCCGCTCCAGAGGAAGGCCTGGAGGCTGGGCAGACAGGTGGAGTCGCATGAGAGACAGGGAAGACAGACAAAACTGTTTTGATGGACATTGGTGAAGGCAGGGCTGCTGCAGTGGGCAGTGACTAAAGCAGTATCCATCTGGAGACAGAGCAGGAGGGTGATGGCTACGGAGGGTCACCTCCAAGCCCCGCCTCAGGGTCTGGGGCTTGGGGTCTAGCTGTGCGTCATTCATGGCATTGGACAGTGGAGGCCCTGGGTCACCAGGCAGCCGGCGCTGAGGCTTTGTGGCAGCAAAGGGGGGTCGACGTCTACGAGACCCTCGCTTTCTTCTTGGGGCCCCGACCCCTAGAAACCTCCCGGAAAAACCAAGGCAAGTCCCAAGGAAAGAAGACTGACCAAGGTCTTCGGGGACAGGAGGTTAGCCTGGTTGGGAACAGGAGCAAACAGAAAGCTAGCCAACTTTGGTGCAGTCTGGTAGCTAGCAGACTGCGAGACAGGCTGGAAGCAAGCTGGGCAGAGGCTATAGACAACTGAGAGACAAGCTGGTGGCTGGTGGGAGGCAGGCTGGGAATAAAGGGTGTTTAAGAATCCTTAAGCCACCCTGGTAAAGAACTTTTTAGCCAATGCTCCCAATTAGAGGAAAGCGATATATATATATATGTCCTGTACATATATATGTATATATATATATATACATATATATATATATATATATATACTGTATATATATGACAAATCAAACAGTTCATTTTCAAGTCTGCTCGGACCATGGCTGGTCAGATCATACTGTCACAATTGCTGGTAGAAACTCAGGTAGGGAGTCCCCAAACACAGACACACATGCAGGCAGGTTCAGTGAAGGAAAATTGAAGGCAACCTGAAGAGAGTCAGTCTCACAGACAGATGGGTTGGCAAGCAGGCAAGCAGGCAGGCAGGCAGGCAGGTAGGTAGGTAGGTAGGGGTACAGGCCGGCAGGTGGGGCAGTTACTTCGTACTGTGGTGGCGCACCACTGCTGCGACAAATGCTCCTTCCTGTGCTTTTATGTTGTTTTCTTTAGCTTTACGTTGTCTTCATCGTCACGTTTTTGCGTGTGTATGTTGGCACTATGACATTTTATCTTGGAACTTCTCCAATCACGCCAAAGGATATTTGCTTGGGGGGAAACAACCTGGTGTTGCATACAGACGCCCTCCACGATACTCAGTAATGTGAGGTCACCAAGGAAGAAAAGAATGAGCTGTGAATCACACACGTTTGTTATGTTGACCATGAGTCATCTATCATGGTGTTTACTGAGAAAATGGCTTCATCGTGACATTCCTGACTCCTTGTGTGAGCTGGAGGGTTTTTCTTTCATTCACTCGGACAGGAGTGAAACATCTGCGAAAGAGCGGTGGGGTGAGTCTGAGTTGTTATAACACGTGTTTTTTTGCACAATTTATCATTGATAAATTTATCATTGATAAATGATAAATGGTGCAGACAACACATGTTGCATAAGACTGTTGTGCAACCCCATCATTGAACTGATGTGCTTGAGTTCAAGACCCCTATATCTACCTTGAGAGTTTGGGAATATCATCTTCTGCACTGTGTATGTTTCACCCAGTGGGAACACTCCAAGTGCACCTGCCCCAAATCACTGGCTGTGTTCAGCAGCAATTACTACGCACCCCTGAGGACCTGTTTTTCATTCTAGGGGACTTCAATCATCGCAAACTTTAGCTGTCACTTCCCAGTTTCTAACAATACGTTACATGCAAGACATGAGGTGACAGAATTCTAGACAAATGCTACAGCAGTGTGAACATGGCTAATGTGAGTAGAGTCACACCCCTGCTGTGAAACTCAGACCATAAGGCAGTGCACCTCAATCCCCACTTACAGAACTGCTCTCAAATGTGGCAAACCACAAAACACAGACTGTAAAGCTTTGGACTAGAGACAGTATAGTCTTTCATGAGATGGATGTGGACAATGCTACTGAGACTGTTACTGATTATATACAGAATATACCTCAAAAACCTAAAGAAACAAACAGTACATAACAAGAGGTGAAAGACCGCATCAATTGCAAATAGAATGGCATTTAAGAATCAGGATAGAATGCAGCAGAACATTGTGCAAAAGGAGCTTTAACACATACTTAGAGAGGCTAGGAGGAGATACAATTATTGATTTCTGCAACATCACAATACTTCTGATGACCTGCAAAAAGCAAATGAATTAAATCACTTTTATCTAACTTTATCTAACCTTTGGTAGATGTAAAAACCCTGGACTTCTCTTCTGAATTTAGTGATGTTTTAGAGACAATCTTTGTTACTGACCAGGATACAAGGTTGGTGATTGGTCCTTATAAGGTCCAGTCACTTTTTAAGCACACCTGTAAGTTAGACCACAGGGCTAGATGGAGGAATCCGGCACTACCAAGATGGCAACAGCGGAGCAGCCAAATCTGAGCTTTCAAAACCAGTCTTTAGAAACCTGGGTGACGTCCATCTTTATGTTTATTCTATGAGGAAAACACATGGGACCATAAACAGACAATCTGACGAGTAGCCGGTGGCGATGACAGGTTTATACTGGATGAGGTGGACGAGGAAACTGGGAGCAGGTGTTTGAGTGGGCAGGAAAGCTCAGGTTATTGGGAATAGATAACAAGTGAGCAGGTGTATATTGAGACAGGAAAAAAGTCAGGGGACATCTGGTGGGCGGATGGAAAATGGCAGGTCCGGGGAGATGGAGGAACAAACACGGCCAGGGAGAAGTAAAGTAGAAGTAAATGAGGAGCGTATAGTGACATTATCACAGTCTGTCCATTTTAAAATGTGTGGAACAGCTTCAACATGGCTCTTTGGTTCAGAAACATTAACATTTTCACACCCTGTTTATCATCACATGCAAACACCACTACTGAGACGCAGTGTTTTTTTCTGACCTGTAAGGAGAATCTAAATCGTCTGTTTCCACATCTGTATAAATGTACAACCAGTCATATCTACACGTACAAACTTTTTGTGTTTTTCCACCCCCAGCTACAGGAAGGTGGTCTCTAATAACTGTACAGCCGGAGTCAGCGTGGAGTACACAGCCAGGAGGCAGCAGTGTTCCATCCAAGCACCCAAAGGTCTCCACCTGGTCACCAGTGAGGGCACGCTGACAGCCACATTAGGCGCCAATGTCACCTTCCTTGTTTTTCTGGAGGAGGTGAGCTGTTTTCTGTACCTCTCAAAAAGTGTCATGGACCTGCACACCAAGTAAATGTCACTGTATTCAGAGGGGAACAGTCTGAAAGTCAGAATTAAAAGTATTTTTTTATATAAGTTGCTGTTAGTTGATGGTTTTAGAATGGAGCTTTCCCTTTGATCAGACTGTCACATCGAAGCAGAAGTGACACGTTGTGACACCAGAAGCACTTTTCCTGTTTAGCTCTCCCGCTGAGGGAAAAACAGGCTTTACAGTTTTTAAAGTTTTCAAATGTAGACAAACTGAAATGAAATTGTAACTGACTGGCGTTCTTTCTATGACAAAATTATGTGGAGCTCTGAGAACATTATATTCAAACTACATACATGAGTAGGTAGTATGGGGTGGAGGGGTATAATAATAGTAATACTCATAGGTAAATGTGGTATTATCAATAAAAATAAGAAATAATAATGAATATTAATCATAAAAAATTACCATGACGTTAGTAGTTTGATATAAACTCAGAGTGATGAAACATTTTAACAGTCAAAATTGCCCTTATAGTCGCTTCTGCTCTTAAACAACACACCAAGAATTCCAGGAAAAGAGTTGTTTCCAACAACTAGACATTATTTGAGACTCTGAATTAAATTTTACTTCCCACATAAATAAGGTGACCAAAACAACTTTTTTTCATTTAAGAAATATTGCCAAAGAGAGGCCGTTCCTCATCCATAAATATGCTTTTATTTCAAATAGATTAGATTAGATTAGATTGCACTGCTCTTTTTTACTGCTCTTCCAAAGCAGTCATTTGAAAGACTGCAGTTTATTTAGAACTGTGCTGCTGGACTTTTAATGAAAACAAGGAAGAGAGAGAATATTACCCCAGTTTTGGCTTCACTCCACTGGGTCCCAGTATCTTTTAGAATAGATTTTAAGGTTGTTTTATTTGTTTTTAAAAGCTCTTAATGGTTTGTGACCGGCTTACATTGCAGATTCTCTGTAGTTTTATAATCCCTCACGAGCGCTCAGATCTTCTACTGCCAGGGTTTTAAATTCACATAATTTTACACACAAGAAAATAGACAGTGCAGCTATTTTTTTTTAAATTATGCTCGAATACCCTGCCAAGAGCTACAAGAGATGTTCTGTGAACGTTTTTAGACGATAGCTGAAGATCCATTAATGTAACTTGGCTGTTAATTAATTCTCTTATATTTGACTATTCTTACTGGTTTCTGTTTCTATTTACATATTTTACATCTACTGTCTTTCTATGGTCTATTTTCATTGTCCTTTAACCGCCCTTATTTTATTATACTATTTGATTTTGAGCTACACTTTGAGCTACACTTCTTGTATGAAAAGTGCTCTATAAATAAAGTTTATTATTATTACTATTATTAATGAAAAAGCAAGAATTATATTTACATCTATTTTGGCAGTAAATACCATGAAATCAGATTTCATATTGATTTGATATTTAAAGAACGTTAGCTCAATTAAAAACCACTTGGTGGACACATCAAAATATCTAAAAAAAAAAAAAAAAAAAAAAAAGTCTCCTGTGCTGGTTTGTATCTAACGTCAAACCCGAGTGAATCTCTGGGCGACAAAGAGGCCGAAACCTGCAGGTTTCCTGACAGTGTGTGTCTCCGCAGGGCGATGGGGCGAGGACGAGCATCACTCTGGACTTTGGAGACGGCCACGCTCTGACGTACTCCAATGTGAGCTCCATCGAGGACGGGATTAAACACATCTACAAAGCTGTGGGAATCTACCGAGTGTCTGCCACCGGGGAGAACAACCTCGGCTCAGAGACCGCTATGCTCTACCTGCATGTCACATGTGAGATGATGATGAAGAGTTTTGTATTTACAAATGTTCTTGTGTGTTTATATATATATATATATATATATATATAGAGAGAGAGAGAGAGAGAGAGAGTTCCTTCACTTTTTGTGCTCCTTTTACTTTCCACTTTTTTATCACATTTAGTTGAAGTGCAGCTGTCAGATTGTACTCAGTGTACCACGTTCTGTGCCTTATCTCTTCACAGAACATGCTCTCCTCCCATAACCAAACAAACAAGTGAGGTAGAACAAATCCCATTACACTTCCACTCAAGTCAGCTTATGCTTCATAGCCACTCAGCCCACAGAAGCCGCTGCAGCCTCATATGTAACAGGGCTGACCACCCCTGGTGTATTCAAGGGGGTGACAGATGTAACGGAGCTGACTTATTGATCAGGGAGCGCTGTTGCCCCCACCAATCTGTCAATCCTATGTGCCAGCCATACAAATAGAGTCACCGCAGGCTCAGGAGCGCCACAGATGAAAAATAACACACAGATGGCAGCCGACGCTCCCAACGCAGGACAGAATGCTGAACAAACTCACGAACCCTTCTCTCCCCATCCTGCACCAACCTATAAACCTACTCTCCCCCCCCTTTTTTCTGTTTTCAATTGAAATGATAAAGTTGTTGTTTCTTTCTTTTTATGCTCTTTTTTTTTTTTTTTTGCGCATTGTGACGCAGTTACATCGAGTTCACTCCGTGATATATGTGTGCGCCCGAGCAGGTCAGCTGGAGTATATCCATCTCTCAGCTCCCTTTGTGGCGGTGAGGAATAAGGAAGTGAACCTGACCGCCGTTCTGTGGCCCAGCCAAGTGGGAACGGTCACCTACATCTGGTGGATCGGAAATAACACAGAGGTACTGTACACTCAGACTTTTCCCACTTCTCTCTGAGCTTTTACTTCTGTTACACTTCTTGCCCATTGGCAAGTAAGTAGGTTGCTGACTCTTCTGCTCCAAAATGTGAGAATCAGTCTTTTGTTGAGCTATGTTTGCAGCATCCAGGTTGCTACATTGTGGTATTGTCAATCAGCTTCAATAAATATTGCAGCGTTCTGATGCAGTATATCAGTGTATCTAAAATTTATTGTGACGCTAAACTGCTCCAACTAAGGTCTGAAGCTGCCCGTCAGAACTGAAGAAAGATGAAGACAAATTTGTCAATCCCACAGAGTTAAAGTGTCCTCTTCTAAGCCTTAGTGGTATCTAGCCCTGCAGATAGTCTCAGATTTATGTGCGCAGATCGTGAGATCTCAGCCTTTGAAAATTGTGCTGCCTCCCCAAAATAATGGAGATGAGTGGAATTTTCTTTTGCTGTAATTAATCAACAGAAAAATATATATACAGTATATTTTAAAAACAAGAGAAAAGCGTCTTTTCAGAAACATTGTTGCAGTCACTCAGTGAAATAGTGTTGGATTTGAAAAATGTAATCCATTAATAATCATCATTCATTGAAAAAGTCATTTTGAGTTAATGGTTTTCTCAATGGTTTCCCACAGTCGAGAGGCGGGCGGGTGAAGTGGGGACTTTAAACTGCCTGTAGGTGTGAATGTCAGGGTGAATGGATTTCTGTCACTATGTATTAGCCCTGTGATTGACTGGCGACCTGTCCAGGGTTATCCCCGCCTCTCACCCCGATGCCCGCTGGATTAGCTCCACCCCCCTCAAGTTAAAGCATTTTTTTTTTTTTTTTACTTTTTACTTAACTGAGAGCTAATCTATGCATGCCCACTTGAACCTTTCTGACTTTCATCTTAAATCCACTTTGCCTTTAGATTAATATATGTTACTCTGCCAGCTCCATCAACGTCACGTTCAGCTAGCTTAGCCCCGAGGGAGTGCAACTAAAAACTGTACGTAGGTGACTTAGTATGTAGTGACTTATGCTCACTTATAGAAAACAAAACTCTACTTCCAAAATGGTAGCATAATGTGAGTAAGATTTCACACTGTGAGATGATCTTGAGATACTAAACCAACCTCCATCTATCTCAACCTACAGATGCACTGCACACCAGATGCTCTGTATGTACCTGTCACTATCTGTCCTCAATAATTGTAGTTGTGTAAATGTGTTTGTTCAGCACCGGCAGGGACCTTCCACAAGGACAAGCTAGTTATGCCAGTTGGTAATAAACCGCAGCAGCATTAGCATTTCATAGCTATAGGAAGAACAAATGGAGACGTGAGTAATGACAGGAAGGAGCTGCTGGTGTCACACAGGGAACTCTCTGTGGGCCGTGATACTGTGTGCAGCACGGGACAGATTGTTGCAAAGCTCTTTGTGTCAGCTCGTGCATGTGTGTGTGTGTGTGTGTGTGTGTGTGTGTGTATTTGTGAGTGTGCCAGCAGGCTGACACCTCTGAAGTGTAAATAACAGCAGTGTGAGATGTTAACCAGGCATTGATAAGGTTCTCTCTCGGGAAGCCCCAGAGTGACTCTCTCCATCTCTCTCCCTCCCCTCCCCCTTCTCTCTCTCCCCCAGCAGCCAGTAATCACCCTAGAGGGAAGTGTAGCGTGCACGTTCTCCCGGGAAGGTATCAATACTGTCACTGTGCAGGTGTCTGCAGGGAATACTATTCTGCAGGACAGAAAAAACATCGCTGTCCACGGTGAGCCGACGGTTCAACCCCATCTCCACTGGGATTCTGTAGCTCTGTAAACACACTGACAACATGTGTCACCACGCGTTCTTATCATTGTTAAAGGATGATACTGCTTAATTACAAGCAGGTCTTATTTCTGTCGTTTCGGCCATCTTTCCTATCAGTAACATAACATTACACTCCCCAAGTGGTACCACTTTCTAATAAGTCTTTTTATAAAGGATTGTGTTTATGTCCAAGAGATGTTCTTATTAATGTTCTTATAGATAATAAAGCACTGCATGACTTAAAAGCCCAATGAGGCAAGAAACAAGAGGAATCAGATGATCAGACAGGTTTTCAAAAAAACCATCACATAGGGCCAAAAATGTTACCGTGATGAAAGTGTTCACGTAACCCGATATCGATAATGATTGATCGTTTTTATGCCTCTGCGCCAGCGACACGCGGAGCCAGAGGCGTTTTGTTTTTCGGGTTGTGCGTCCATCCCATTTTCCGTGGACACGATATCTCAGTAACGCCTTGATGGAATCTCTTCAAATATGGCACAAACATTCACCTGGACTCAAGGATAGAACTGATTTGATTTTGGTTGCTAAAGGTCAAAGGTCAAGGTCAGTGTGACCTCACAAAACACTTTGTAGCCACAAGTCAAGACGTGACAAAATTTCACACAAATGGTTGATATTTTATCTGACTCTGGATAAACAGCGGTTTTCTGATACGAGTTAGACGTAAAGAAGCCGAAAAACGTCCGTATCAATCAACTTTGTGGTTTAACTTTAACTGTACTTACATTAGTTTTATTGATAATTATTCTTATCACCTTTATAGGCTCTGCATGTTGTAGCACTTGCCTACATTGGAGAGCCACTCCATCCTTACATACCCAGCAGGTCTCGGATCAGATCTCTTTGGTTATTCCTCGCCCCAGGCTCAAAACTGAAGCAGACTGACTCACACTGTCTGGGCTTAAAACCTGTTGATTTCTGTTATTATTATTTTATAGACCGATTATATAGAATGCAGCAGTCAGATCCGCTGGATCCATATTGGTTCTGAAATTGACCTTATTAAGTGAGTGTCGTCCTGGTGTGCATGAATCAAATTAAACGCACAGTCTGTAACTTCAAATCAATAACAAAAAATGGAGTTGGGAGACGTCGTGAAATAGCGTGGGATCACGGGAGTTGTTGTCCTCGACACCATTACCGTAAGCTCCTCCCGGTTTAAATTCCTTCAGTGTCAGTGGTTCAGGAAATCAAACAGACCCAGTGATTTATAACCATTAAAAACACTGAATAAAGCAGTTTGACATTTAAAGTCAATGTTTGAGCGACGCTGGACGGAGGACAGAGACTCAGCGAAGAGTTGGAACTGAGATTGATGCTAACCTTTGTTCTGATTGTTTCTCTGATAATTTATGATTTATGATAATTCAGCAGGTTTTTACCGGCAGCCGAATTATCCACAGAGGTGTCCTCCTCTCCATAACAAATGCAGGGGGATAAAAACGGCTACACAGATAAAGCAGTTTCTAGTTTAAAAATCAGTGATTCACCGACGCTCTTCGCCAGAAACACGACAGGACGTCTCCAGCGGCTGGGAGTTGAGCTGTCTAACATTTACTTAACATTTTTCTCTGATAACTTAAGATCCAGATGTCCGATGACTAAAATCCTTCATCCTTCATCAATCCTTAAAATATATAGTTGAAAACCACCAAGGTGTAAAAGGTTTGTGTCTTAAAACTTGATAAAAGTTCATTTTGAGCTTCTGGCAGGAAACCACAATGCCGACCCATGGGCATAGGGGATGTAAGGAGACCAAATGGCACAGAGCGATATGTAATATTGCCTTATTTATCACTATATGCCAATAACTGGATTGGTACTCATTATCAGCAGATACCATGAGTTCAGGTGTCAGGTGGATAAACTTTTGGCTCTTTTAGATCCTGTCTGATGGTCTGACCTCTCGTACTACACTGCACCAATATTGCTGTTTCCCCAGATCTTAACATTTACTCTGCTGAAATGAAAAACTACAAATATAATAAACTGGACTCTTAAAAAAACATGGTGAAAGATGAGGTGGATTTTGGTCTGCATGAGTTCAATCTAGAGGCTGAACTCTGTATTTAATGACGTAAAGTAAAAGCACCTCACGCGCATTTTACCCCTCTGCAGAATATTTCCGATCTCATCTGCTCGCCTTTTCATCAAACCTCGACGACCACAACCCTGACGTCGCAGAATGGAGGCTCGATGTGAGCCGAGTCATCAAGAACTCTCTGATCCAGGTAAAGCTCTCTCACTCCTTTTTTCATTGAAACCGTTGCTTTACTCTGGTAAATACTGTCACCGCTTGACTGGACCTCTGAAGGTGCATGAGTGCAGCGTGACCTCCCTGAGGCTTGGGAGACATAAATCTGACTTTTATGATGATAAATGACAAGGCAAGAGGGAGAAGAGGGAGGAAAATATAGTTCAAGAGCATGCTGATTTCAGCGGCTTGCACACAGCCTGCGAGTTCAGGGCCGTACAGTAATGAGGTTGTGGATGTTGAAGTGTACAGAAAAATAAATGTCAGTATGTGCCTTATGTGTGTTCGGCGCTCACCTGAAGGGGACGCTTGGAGTGGAGTGCTTTGACCTGTCAAGTGTAAGATATAATTCAAATCCACACATGGCATGTCAGGTAGAGATTTTGTCCCATTAGTTTAGTGGTTTTTCTACAGCGTCCTCAGAATGTCAATTCGTTTCTTTTCTGAGGAAGAAGCGGTCTGAGCCTTGCATCATATTTTCACACTTTTTTATCGTGCAAAATCAAAACTGATGCCAAAAATACACCATGTCCACTTTGTTATTTGTTATTGATATCATTTTTTTCCATGACAACCCCAGGCTGGAAGGTAGAAGATGAAAGAAACCCCCCCCCAAAAAAAAACGTTCAGATGAAAATATGACGTGATAGCTTAAAACATTCTCATTCACAACATTCACTGCAGCAAAGCCAAGCAAGAACTGAAACAAGAACCAGGGCTCTTCTAGGAATCGGTGAAAATATTCATGGTCTCTATTTGTTGCACAGAGTAGCAACAGCAACATGAATCAAATCCCCGCTACATAATGCTGTAAATAAAGTGTCCGAATAGTGCCTATGTGATACTATGGTGCATGGACAGGTTATGAGACGATGGGCCAATGGGCATAAACACATACAAGCTCACCCCTCGTAGATTGGGTGGAAGTCATTTTACATCTCTTAAAGTGACATTTTGCAGGTTATCTATGTGTAAAAGGAAACTGTGCACCTGACCTTCAGTATTTTTTTTTTCACTCATGCTGCATTACTCTTCACAAATGTGCAAAATACTGTTCTAGGTAAGGAAACCTGTGGTACAGGTTCTGTTTTCCTAAAGCAGGGCCAAACACATTTAAACTGCTTTGCTCATTTAACTATTAGCATTCTGCAGCCAAATTCTCATATAAATGCCAGCATTCATAACAGCCACATGTTCTTACCAATGGGGGTTGGACTTTTACAGCAGCACACATGGTTAATTCAGTCTTAACAGAGACAGTTGAGAAAGGAGACGGCGCACTTACAATCATTTCCTGTATATCTGTGCCACGTGGGGTTTCTCCACCTCCCCGCCCCCTTTAGGAGACCAGCAGCAGGTCTGAGTCTGTTCACCCCGACGGAAGAAGTGAACGTGATCACACATTTTGATTCTTTCCACCCCCATAGTCACCAGAATAAATATTCGATCAATTATCTCCTGAGCATTCTGACATCAAAATGGCATTTTTCAGGCAGCTCAGGAGAAAATGAACTTTATTGGAGACCTGTCTCCGTCTCAGCAACACGGATCTCTCTTCTCTCTGTCGGTTCTGGTTCTGGTTTCACCGCAGTAGTGCTGCAGACGCTTTCCAACCGCAGAAGTTTAGATGTGTGCAACCATGAATTAAAAGTTAAAACTGAAATGAAACTTGTATTTCTTTGTTTAATAATACCATTATTGTTATTATTATTGAACTGTTGTTGGAAGTGAAACAGAGAGTATTAGACTGGTATGATCTTGTGCTGGGTTGATCAGATATAAGCTAGCAGGTGAAAACGAGCGGCAAAAGCAGACGTAAATTCAAACTGGAGCTAGCGTTGTATTGTTGTATTGTTGTGTTTTGACATGAAAAAGCAATCACGACCACGCCCACTTAGGAGACAGGAAGTGCACATCATTTCTTACCATCGGAGCTGCTTGTATCTTGTATCTTTGGTTTCATGTACATGTATATCAGTGTAGTACTCGTGTAGTACTCGACTAGTATAGTATATATAGTATATATCGACTTGTCACTCTACCTGGTGCTTTTTTTTTTTACATTAAAAGCATGTGTTTGAGGGACTGCTGCAAGATGTAGCATTTAATATTTTTAACGTGAACATTCTGGAGGAAGTGTTGAGTTCATTGATGATGATAACTTTACATTGTTTGGGTTAAAAGTGGAATGCCTGAGACAGCTCTTGCTATTCTGAGGGCATTAGTGTGTGTCTGTGGAGATATACATAATATATTCTATATATTTATAACACTGAATTTAACAATAGGTGAATAAGGAAGGCATTATGAGTTTGCATTAACTTGAGAACAGTGGAAATCATACATTTCAGGCCTGTGTAGAATAAAATAAAGGTGAATAAAGGTTCCCAGTAACTATTTGAGAATTTACTGCGTTTATTTATTTACTGTACGTACTTTGGAACTGCATTATGTAGGAAAAAAATCATGTAACTCTCATACTTGCTACATACTCGCTTTATAGATAGTCAGTAACATAGACAAGGGCGAAGGTTTGGAGTAATGTAAGGACAGTAAGTCAGAGGTCGGTCCAACCTCCCAAAAATGTAAAATCTTATATATAATATATAAAATACATTTATATCAATCTGTCAAAATTTTGTAATTGTGGCAGTAATTTTATCTTTATTTGTTCATTGTAAAGTGTACATATTTGTGTCAGTTTTATATTTTTATCGTACTATTTTTTAGATTAGGTTACCATGGTGATACATACATATACACAACTATATAAAGTCTGGGGGAACAAGTCAGACTGAGCTTGTATCCCTCAGGTGAGTGTGTGACTGGTAAATGAGGATTTGTAAGTATTAATATATGAATGTATATCTTATCTGACAGAAAGTCACTATATTGATTTACAGAGTGATTATCTGTGATTCTCATAATATTGGAAGCATAATACAAAAATTACTAATGCTGTGTAAGTAGCACTGCGTTGCAGTGAATGGCTGTATTAATAATGTCTTAACCGTCTACATACTTACTGTATGTGGCAAATAATTAGTTCTCGTGTCTTTAGGAGAATTGTAAATAAAATCATAGATTTATTGATTAATATTTTTGCTGCATACAATCTCAACAACCAACCCTAATAAAATAGGGCAGCTTGTATGATGCTGCTGCTTGTAAAGTTATATTTCTTTGAGAGTGTGTTAATAATTGAAGACAACTCAAATGAGAATATGGACATTTTGTTATAAACATTAACTTAGAGCTTTGTCTGGATTTTAGTTGGTAATCAGTAAGAAGACTGTTAAGAGATATTTAATTATATAAATTAAACTTTATTTATTTATTTATTTATTTTTTCATTTAAAGGAGTAGTTTGACATTTTGGGAAACATGCCTCCTGTAGTTTCTGCTGGTTGCCTCCCAACTGCTCCCAGCCAACAAATAACCCCACATAAAACAGAATGACTCTTCTTTTGTTGTCTAAATACAAGCAGCAGTACAAGAAGAACACTAAATACTGATTTAAATCAGAAACCGTGGTCTGGTTCTGGATCAAGCAAGCGTTCAGCGTCAGCTTTTGCAGATGTCAGTGTTGAGGCTCTGTGGCCAGCCTAGCCTGAACCAGGGGACGCCTTCTATCAAACACTCTTTTAACATTCTTTCCCTCTTGTTCCCCTCCAGGCTACAGGCGTGAGAGAGGATCAGCTTCTGGTCACCGTCCTCCCAGGTTTACCCACTGCAGCGGAGTTTTTCCTCCTACCTGACAAACAGCTAACGGAGGGGAAACCAGAGAAGAGCTCTGCTCATTTAGATCAGGTGAAACAACAACAGCAACTGCTGCTTTGTCTGCTAACGTGTACGCAAGAGTCACTCCTTTTGCCCTGGACAGTGTTTGTGTAGGTGGACGGATTTGACCATAACACCATGCACAAGTTTGAAGCATTGTTTGCTTTTGTCTGCTTCGTGAGTCATGGCTGATATTTTTTTTTTTTTTTCTGGCACCAGTTTGTCCAGTAATTGCTCCCTGAAAAATAATCCCAAATTCAAGTTCCTCCATCCTCCAGCAGATGTCAGTATTGATCCACTGAAGCATGTCCATTTTTTTTCCATGGGTCTAATTCTAGAACATGCCTGAGGAGTCTTTGCAATAGACTCATCAATAAGCCTTGACAAGTATTAACAAGTTATCAGGGGGAATGACTTTTAAACTCCCTCAAGTCACATCCTGTGGGGTGTTGAGGTGTTGGGGGCGGCGGGGGGTGGGGCTCGAGTCTAGAGCCCTAAAAGCCAGACAAAGGAATTGTCATGGTTGATCAGCTCACTAAATCACTGGCGTATCAAAATGGACCGAATTAGCTCTGAGCCTCACGTAACAGATAATGACTGATAATAATGTTGGATCTGCTCTCGGTGGGAAGAATTCCACCGGCGTGTCTAGAGAGGGAAACTGGGAAGGAAATCAATTTGATTTTCCTCTTTCCCTCCCCGCTCACACCTGGTTGATCGCCTGGAAAGATCCTCTCCCCTCCAAGCCAGTGATAAATCTTCATTCAAGGTTGGCATCTTAAAAGTGCAGAGTGTGCTCTACTTATTAGAATGTATAATAGATTTACTGACCCTGGTATACATTGGGAAAAAGTAATTAGTCATAGCATGGTCTAAATTTAAACTGTTAAGAAATATAAAGGAGGGAATGAAGGACTAAAGAAATTACTCATATCACAATTAATTTGGCAAATGAGGCAGATAAGATAAATGAAGCCTCCGCAGAGCTAGAAGTGGGATCTGCAGAAATAAAACTGAGGATTTTGTTTAGTTCTGTGTCTTCAGCTCCATATGTGCTTGTTTCATGTGCGCACATTAAATAGAGAAACAGTTTTATGATATTGGACTGTCACTTAAAAAGAGGCACCTTTCCCCTTTAAGATTGTGTTTAAGGATTAAAACCTCAGGAGAGAGATTGATAATTGCGTGAATGAAAGAATCTACGATTGAGCGCGAATGAGATTGGACTCTGGCTTTCTATAGTTTACCTTCAGGTCAGGGTAATCTGCCTGATTTATATCAAAGTTAGATGTTCTCAGTAGTGCATAAGGTTACTTGCCAGCCTGAAAAACAGAGATCAAGTGAGGCTGCATGGTATGCATTATGCATCGCGGGGGAAAGGTCCTCCAGACAAAGACTCTTACATAAACAGGAAAGCTCAGATGGGGTTGTGGGTTGAGGCACGGAGGTTTTTTGTTTTGGGTCATGGACGCTCAGAAAATAATGCAATTCAGTACAACAGCCCTGCAGTAAATACTACCTTTACAAAGTACAGTTTTAAAGTGTATCTGAGTGGCGTCGGTTCAATTCTAAGGTCAATATTATGATGCAATCTACTTGAAATCTCCTTCAGTCAGTGTTAATGAAAGTCTACTGTACATGTGACAACTTTTCTTTTGGGTTGTCCGTCCTTCCCATTCTCGTGGACACAATATCTCAGCAACGGAACTTGGCACAAACATTCACTTGGACTCAAGGATGAACTGATAAGATTTTGTTGGTCAAAGGTCAGAGGTCAAGGCCAGTGTGACCTCACAAAAACCCTTTTTTAGCAATTACTCAAGACTCCACACAGCGATTATAACAATATTTCACACAAGTGGTTCATATTTTATATAACTCTGGATAAACAGGGATGTAATCTGAAATTAGTTTGAGTGGCGGAGGCAGTAATTCCAGTTTACAACTTAAAGCTGCACTGATCAATATTTTAATACTGAATCAAATAACGCACTTTCACCCATCTCTCTGCTTCCTGTCAGAGTGAATAAGCCTTGTGGTGGTTTTAAGCTCACTGTTTCGGCTTTTTGACCTGCACACACAGCTCTCATCAACTTGGTATAAAGCTGCAACAATGAAAAAGCTTTTAGACGCTGCTGTGTGAGACCTGCGCAGCACCAAAGGGCAGGCAGACAAAGTTAGCGACTAGCTGGTGAACGTACTGCAGCAGCAGCAGCTAAAGATCTTTCTCAGGAGTCGGTGGTTCCCAAAATAGAGCTAAATGGAGAGTGACTATTGGACTTACATTCTTCCTGTGGTCAGACATGAATTTAAATGAATGCCGGGTGTGTAAGTAGTTTGCAAACACACTCGCCATATTATTTATATAAGGTGAAAATATGTCAGTGTTTTCAGCTTGTTCTGTTGCCCCCAAGAGACAAGAGTCACAGCCACAATTTTGTGCAACAACACAAATATGTTTTTTTCCCCTCATCTTTCCTATCTTGGTCATCATCTCTTGACCTCTCAGATTTATTTTGCAATTTGCTGGAGGGGTCCCGGTTCCCAGATTGGGAAGCACCTCTGTAACTTTTGCTTATCTTTTTTCTTTTTCCTTTTTTCTTTTTTTTTTTTATGATTTACTTCTATTTCTTGCCCACCCTCATTCACAAACTGACCAGGCATACATGTACACCAGAACTTTCAGAAGGGCTGTCAAGGGCAAGTGATATTTAGACTCAATTATTTTTCAGTCTGACATTAAAAAAATTGGAGGAATGTGTGAAAAGATTGATCAGGACTAGGAACTAATTTGCTCTGAAATGTCAGTTAATAAATGACGAGTCAGAAGCAAAGATAGATGAGACTGTCCGAGAGGTTTGATGATCTTGACGATGACCTTTCTCAGTACTTACATTTTGTTTTGTTTTATTTGTACAAAATGAAACTATATTGTGTCTCCCTGTGTTTCCCAACAGCTCTCTGAGGTTTTGCTCAGCGCCTTGAATCAAAACCTTGTCCAGTTCACGCTGCGACCAGGGGTCCAAGTCACTGTGTATGCAGCACACCTATCAGCAGGTAAACACATGCATCTCCTTGTGTATGTTTCGTTCTGCCCAGAAGGGCCTTTAGTACGGAAGCCAAGAAAGGACATACTCGCAAATATTTTTTTAATCCTGTAATCTGAAGATAACGAAGCTTGTTATCCAGAGATAACGAGATATTATCAGGAGAAAAACAATGTCTTGTTATCCTGATATAACGAGATAGTTACCTGTTATAAAAGCTTGTTTTCTCATTATAATCACTTTGTTAATCAGAGATCTGATGTGCCAAGCCAGCATGCAGATGGCACCCTCTAGTGCTGTAAAATGAAAATGTCAGGATCAACGCACGAAGGAGTTACTAAGGATTGTTGCTAAGGGGGAGTGTTACTCGCGACTTAGTGTTTGAGGTTCAGTCAAAATCATTTTCTCCTGATAACGTCTCGGTATGTCGGGATAATGAGCTTTGTTATCTCGAGATAACGGGATAAAAAAAAAAAATTTCAAGTACGGCCTTTGTCTGCTTTCGTACCTTTGTACTTCCTGTAGTGAGTGGGACAGAAATTAAAAGTATGCTGACTATCAGGAGACCTAGTGGACAGTCAGGTATATTTTTATTATTTTTGCTGCCCCAGTCAACTAATAATAACCACATCTCTGTGTCTGATTGGCTCCCATCATGTAGCTACACAGAGACATTCAGAGAGTGAGCATCGTTACAAGTATGCGTGCCTCTTCCTATTGGGGATGCTGCTACTGTCCTAAAGGGGCTTATAAGATAAAGAGTAAGAGAAGTACATACTACTGTATATTAATAATGATTCATCTATGATTTACACAGGCGTGAATGATCCTGTTCACTGCTCACTGCATGATTCAGCTGGGTGCAAATACAGGGTTGTGTTGTTGCGTTTGCTCAGCCTCTGCGGCTCTTCTCTTCCTGTCTCTGCAGCGCCCCTAGTGGACACCAGCGAGAACCACAGTGGCTCTGCCATGCTAATGCTGCTATCAGTAGTGGTTGTGGGTTTAGCCGTGTTTGTCATCTACAAATTCAAGAGGTAAAGTGTTCATGAAATGTCTCATGTCTATAAAGTCGTCACGGTGTACGTGATAAGGAGGTGGTGAAAGGTGTCGAAGCATCCTGAAAGCTCAGAAAACAAAAGCTGTCTGCAAGGCTAAAGAGAAGGTTGATAGCTGCCTGTCAAACGTCTACGCCGGCTCCTCGGTAGAGCGTCGGATTTTCCCTGGCACATCTGTGGGGATCCTGGTGGAAATTCTTTTGTCAGGTCATTCTTTGCGAAAGAAATGTCAGTCAGCCTTCAGACTCTATCGACAGTAAGCCCTTTGAATGTAGGCGGTCCGAAATGTCAAATTATGTCTACTCGCCAAGGTACAGTTTCAAAGGAAAAGGGAACAAAGGGTCATAGAGATTTACTGGCAAGCAAGAGAATAAAACTTTAGCTTTACAGACCCTTATCACTTTTAGTATTTGTGTTTGGCATTTGCATGCGAATGTACGATGGCCCAGAGAGCTCAACGCACTGCAGCTTAATAGACAAAACAAAAGCAAATTCAGAAAACATCTTCGTTAATTTGACAACACACTCACAACACAACCACATAGAGAAACAAGCTTTAAGTAGCGCATAGACAACAGAGTTGTTTCCAAGGGACATAAAAAAGTGATGAACCAACTTTGCATAGATGTATTATAATACATCCATGCACATTTATTGTTCAATGCTTTTAACTTCAAAAGTCACAAAGCATTGAACAACAGGACTGTGGTCAAAAAGCCTTTTGTGCTTAAGAAGGTTCCTCACTGATTGAAATGACCCGGAAGTATCTGAGCAGCATCATGATCAGAGCTGCTGCACTTCTCTAAATGATAGGGAAATGAGCTTCAGTGCTTCCTATCTCATCTCCTATTAGCATAGGAAACACTCAACCTTCCTTTAGGAAAGGAAAGGAGAAATGCTGTCCCACCAATTCCTTGCGGTGACAACACTCAAAGTGACGCACTACTGTAGTTTCGCCTCGGCAGACCCACATAAATGTAGAAACAACAGAGCAGCTGCTTTAATGTTTGTGGCACGATCCAAAACTGATGGAAATCCTTGTCTGATCGACTGAAGCCCAAATCCATAAATCCAAATCCAAATCCATTTCTACTCTTTCAGATCTGTCCAGTTAGCAGTCATCATGAAGAACAGGTATATTGAATTTATAGTTAGAAATATCATCATCATAACTAAATACTATAGTACTATACAAAAATGTCATTTCACTAAATCCCTTCCCATTGTGTAAAGCACTAAGAATTAATTTTCTGTACTGAAAAAATGTATAAAAATGTCAGGAGCGCCTGTGCCAGGAAACTATAGACTTATGTCTGTATATAATTTATTCTGAAGTCTTGCTCAGATCCTTATTTCTATTTAACTATTATTTCATTATATTTTATTTTAATAATTTTATCACTATATATTTTTTGATTTCTTTTCTTGTGTATTCCTCTCGTATGATGTCATTTTCAACATATCATATATTCATCGTGCAAGTGTAAAGTTAGATTTAAAAAAAAAAAAAGAAGCCTAGTGTAAGTGCAGCCAGATTCTGACTGCACCACCGTGTCTTTTCCTAAGTCCTTTTGAAATCTGCTTCACATCCTCCGTAACCTCATGACGTTTTCCATCGGGGTCGAGGAAAAGCGGTTCGGAAAGGAGATTATTTTGACTTTTCAACCGCAGCACAAGTACTATCACTTTTTTGTGTCCCCTGGAAACACATTGTCTGTTGTCATCTGTGCCGCTCGCACCATGTTTTCTGTATTTGGTTGTGTTGTGTGCATTTTCAGTGCATATTGTTCTTAAACTGATGAAGATGTTTTCTGAATTTGCTTGTGTTTTTTTTTTCTGTCCGCATGTGTTATCTTAAGTTGCAGTATGTTGAGCTCTCAGGGCCACCGTACTAATGTGCTTAACCGTCTCATCAGAAGGCCTTGTTGTGTTCTTGCTGTCTTGGTTTTAGTTAGGCTGTTGTCTTTATCCCTTTGCCTCACTGTAAATCTTTTCTCAAGGAAGATCCCAGGCCTCAACGTCTATGCGCAGATGCAGAATGAAAAAGAACAAGAAATGATGAGTCCAGCTAATCCAACAGAGACCACGGCCAGCTCACAGCGGGACTTGGTGCATTCTTTGGAGATTCTGGACACAGAGTTTAACTCACGGCCCATCGGTGAATATCCAGTCTGGTTTGACAGTTTATCTGTGGCTGGCATTTTCATTTTTTTTATTTTTCCATTGCTCATTTCATACCAATGGATTCAAGTGTTGTTGTTTCATAAGACTCATCCTGTGCTTTTTGTTGTGTGTTTCTCAGAAGTGAAATGGTCCGGTCAGGGGCTGAGTGAGAGCTAAACAAAAATGAGTATGATGGAAAGTACAGTTGCTTCTAAGTAGCACAATTAACACATCATTCTCCTCTTTAATCACCTGAGAATACGGATGAGTGACAAATGAAAGGAAACCAACCCTGACTAAAGTGTCTTACAAACGATATGTTTCACCAAGACCCCTGATTTCAGTACACTTTAGCAGTCTCTGGAGGACGATACTACACATAGGTGCTCAGTTGGGTCGAGATCTGGTGACTGTTAAGGCCGTAGTATATCATTCATATCATATCACTAATTAGTGAGCCCCTGTGCTGTATATGGATGTATCTCTCCAATCATTTCTTCCGGGTATGCCTGTCATTAGTCACCTGTCTGTATATTCTCATATAATTCATTGCAGTGGTTTGGCATAATATATGTTCTAACCCCAAATTTGTGTGAAAATTGATGAATACAGCTTATGCTTCTGTCACACAATGTTTTAGCATCATGTTGTAATTTGCACTTGTGGCTACTGATCATAAATGTATGCACTCTCACTTTAAAGGTCCCATATAGTATAAAGGTAGATGCCCATGTCCTTTTTTTTAAAATGTTTTTAATAAAGCAGGTCTAGGCTCTATATTAATACTGTATTCAGAAACTGAGCCTTAAAACCAGCCGTCAGGACTTCTGGAACTTTGTGACTTTGTGTCACAACAAAGCAGTTCCCGCTCTCAGCCAAGCCCCATCCAACCTCACAGAATTTGGTTTCTCTGAGTGTTTTACCTGAAATCTGCTGTATTTTTTACCGGATCATTCAGAAAACAGTCAACCAATCAGAAGAGAGGCTCAGAGCCTCCTCTCTTCTGATTGGCTCACCGACCTGTTGTTACTAGAGCTGCAGAGAGAAGCCTGAGAGAGGAGATGTAAAACTACATTGAGATGGTTTTTGGTTCTTAAAACTACAAATATATCTTCTTATGGATCAACACTTGCACAAACAGGAAAAGGGTCAGATATGGGATTTTTAATAGCTGTTTTTCATTCTTCATCCCCTCCTCTCATCCAAAAACTTAATCCATATTGTTGTTAATGTGTTTGCATGCCTGTTATATAATCTGCTTTCAAGATGGCTCATTAACAAAATACACTTTAAGTTGAACTAACAAATATTTTATACAAAAACACTCAGTATGTGTGATGTTAATGGAGCTGCTTGTATTGAGGAAACCACAGGGAACCGACTCTGCAGATGCCCTCAGCTCTGTGACTCTGGAGCCTAATTCACTGCTGCAGCAGGCGGCTGTTTTTAGTGCAAATGCGCTGCTAAAAGCACCGTATGCTACTTCTCAGCATCAGACAGCAGACAGACAAAGTTAGCAACTAGCAGGTGAACATAGTGGAGTTTGTAACGCCTTAAGAACCAGATATTGTTCTCAGAAACTGATGAGGACCAAAGGAGAGAGACAAAAAAACAGGAATGCTAATATTGCTCTGTGTCTGCTGGATGTGTAAATAGGAAAAAATGTGATAATGGTTCCGATGTTGTTTTGTCACTTTATGCAGCTTTAAAGTATCATCTATTTTAATGAGACCAACTCCAGTCTCTAGATTTACTCTGCTTCTAGTACAAAACACCCTCTGATACCTCTGTCTGTTTCTTTCCTGTTTTCCCCTCAGGATGTATGAAACCTCATGTACATGTGAAATTCTCCACAGAACTCCCCACATACATCGTCTGAACTCCGGACTGGATTACCACTCCAGCTGCGTCATGGATATTTTTTTTTACCATTTGGGAAACAATGGTTTTGAGCTTTATACCTGTGCATGTTGGACCCTGCTGACACATACTGTGCTCCGATCAAACCAGAAGAAACTGTGTACAGGTTTTTCATTTTCTTTTAACATTATGTCTGATTCATTTAACATTTTAAGAATTTCATTTATTTATACGAGTCAGATACATAATCCAGAGGGAATGCCAGCATGAACTAGCGAGGGGGAAAAATGTAATAAGCAACAATGTTTTGATTTTGCTTATATATATCTGAGATTGGTTTGCTGTTCTATGAAGCTAACAGCAGTAGTGTATTATTTATTCATACTTATGAAGTATGTTATTGAAGTGGATTACACATTTATTTTGTAAATCATGAATGTCTATGTTAGAAATTTGTGTATTTTAATAACAAATGTCATACTAAACATAAATGCTGTTATAAAATATGAATAGGGTACTTCAAAGCTTTTGGTCTATTGTCTCTTGGAAAGCTGATTTATGGCACAATACACTTTTTTTACTGAAATATTTCTGTTTTTTTTTTCTGATCTCATTTAATTTATTAACAAAAATACAGGGTTTGGTTTTCTGGATTCATTTAAACCTTGCTGTTAATCTAATGCTTCTGGCACTATTTATGATAACCTACATACCAGTTTGTAAAATGTTTTGTGCTTCAGAATAACAGACCATTTAATGGTAAAAGGTGCTAAGCTGCACCTTCCAACTACAACTACAACCAGACATGACACCTTTTGGGGATAGAAGAAAAAAAAACGGGGAGGACTTTCCCACAAAGAAACGTATTCGATCGTTGTAGCCAGCCGCACCCAGATCACATCCCTCCTGAGGGCAGAGTACTATTAACAAGGCAAAGATTTAAGGTGGCAGTCGGAGTGAGATGGAACTACTTTGCAAGAGGATCCAAAGACCATGGCAGTGAGAAAGAGAGACAGATAAAGAGGCCAAGAGAGATGGAAGAGGGCTTTTTTGGGGGATGTGATGCATTAAGAGCATTGTATTGGACAGAATAAGAAGAGGTTGACTTCTTGAATACTTAATGTGGCCAGTCAAGCTCGAGGCTGGCTAAGGTTGGTGACACATTTAGGCTAATGTCCTGACCCACTCCAGAGTAGCAGCCATCTTCATCCCAGCTCATTATATCGCGCTGTAGGAGCAGGAGAACTAGAGCGCAGATGCTACCAGGCTATACGGATGGTTAGCTTGTTCAAGGGACTGTCGAGCCCTCTGGTACTTTGTGTGCAACATCTGACAGATGTAAATGCCTGATAGATGCCCTTCAAATCTTCTGAGGCAACTTTCTTGGATTTATTTCTTTTTTCTTTTTACTCAGAGGAGATGTGAAAATTCAGAGAAAATGTGGCTTTGTCAGTTTTGGATGATATTCTCTACAATTGTTCAGTCAGTATATACACCCACAGACAAAGAGTAGAGGATGTAACTGTGGACCATACAAAAGAGGAATGATGATTATACAATTGAATCTGTATCAGAGTGAGTTGGGGGGGGGGGGGGCCCAAGTCCGCAGTTCTTTCAGTTACAAAGGGGCCCACCGTGGGCCCAATCCAGTGTGTCACATACATAACATATTTTAAAGTTTGCTACATATAAAGTTCACATCGTTATAAAGTAAAAATAAAAGACACATGGTGAAGCAACTAATGAAAACTACCAAATCAGCAGCTGTATCAGAGAGCAAGCTGCTGATTTAATGAACCGCCCGACGACCCCAGCAGGTCTCCAGAAGCAGCTGCATGCTGCGCCTGGCTATAGACGCTAAATGCTAAGATACTGATGGTAGATCTTCTACTGTGAGCGTGCGCCATCTCTCTGCTGTTCAGCTCGTTCAAGCTCAGTGTTTGAAAGACTTGGAGGAGCACAGTGGGACCAGAAAGGCTGAGTGGATTGGTAGATGGAAGATTTCAGGATGACATTCAAACAGGCGTGAGCAACAAATGACTGTGGTAACTCATTTTACAGCATCAACAACTATCGTGTTGCCTAGCAACATATCATTTTGCCAGTGTTTGCTGCTTGCAGCTACTGTGGAGTTTATTTTTCACACATTTTCTGCTGGTTTGCTCTGCTGTTAGTGGCAGG
>NW_019525473.1:861368-861452 GCF_002814215.2 Seriola lalandi dorsalis | reverse complement strand
GGGGGGGGGGGGGGGGGGGGGGGCAGAAGGTGCATTTGCCCCAAGTCTGCAGTTCTTTCAGTTACAAAGGGGCCCACCGTGGGC
>NW_019525473.1:782026-861348 GCF_002814215.2 Seriola lalandi dorsalis | reverse complement strand
CAGCTCGTTCAAGCTCAGTGTTTGAAAGACTTGGAGGAGCACAGTGGGACCAGAAAGGCTGAGTGGATTGGTAGATGGAAGATTTCAGGATGACATTCAAACAGGCGTGAGCAACAAATGACTGTGGTAACTCATTTTACAGCATCAACAACTATCGTGTTGCCTAGCAACATATCATTTTGCCAGTGTTTGCTGCTTGCAGCTACTGTGGAGTTTATTTTTCACACATTTTCTGCTGGTTTGCTCTGCTGTTAGTGGCAGGTATTTTGATTTATGTAGTCTAATATTGCAACATAAAGTCCCGCTGTGATGTCCTGGTGTTTTCTATTGTTTTGTCCCATTTATAGGAATGAAGATAGGATAAATAACAGGAATACCTCTCTGTATAATGTAATACAGCTCAACAGCGCCACACACCAACTTCCTCCAAAGTGATCATACAGTTGAGTCAACAACTCTATAACAATTTAAATAAAGACTGAACTTTCTATGGGAAGATTTATTGCAGGATTTAAAACACACATGGGAAAACTGACCAGTCTGATCACAAAGCCACAAAGCACTTAGCTATTAAAGCCTTTGCAGCAGAGCACTTTATATACAGTCTTATTTAATAATCAATTTAAGAAGCCCCCACCACAGCTTTGTGGCCTGTTTGTATTGTTATTGATTTGACCCTTTTAGTCCCCCCCCCTAAATTGGGCCCCTGCTGCTCTGAGTTGATTTGGTTGCCGGTGCTGTGTACAGCTTGTCTCTCTGTCTCTCATCTAATCTGCATCTCCATACAGCCTATAACAGGCTGTAGAAGGGCCCACTACAGGTCCACACACTGGCTGCTTTGCATGGCAGTGCTTCTTTTGACCTGTGTGTCCAGCAAGGAAAAGTTTGATTCATCTTCAATAAGACATGAGTGAATCAGTGAACTTTTCCCAATAACTGTTAACTATAACTATTTCCTCTGATGAAACTGATGGAAAAAAAATCTTTGCTGTGGGACATTGTGTGCAGAGAACATCACCACTCTGAAGTCTAGGATTGCTTCTTAACATATACACATTGGGAGAAATGGGAGGGTCAGGAGGGTTTTTTTTATTTTTCCCAGGAGCAAGCTAGTTACATGTTTTCTTCCAGCGGGAGGAGGTGAATATGATAAAATTGCTGCTGTTGATGAAAGCTAGGAAATAGGATGGTGATATATCCTGACTGTTTTCCACAGGCAGACACACAAAGAGCCTGAAGCTCGCAGGGATCTTTTGTAGCGCAAATTTACATATTGAGCTCCAGCTGGGCAGTTATTTTACTGGCACTCTACATCAGCTGTTCATTTCCTGAGCATATTCCGCAATTTGTTTCTTGCATTGTTTTTTTTTTTTAATTCAAGTCCTGGTAGCCGGTTATTGTTTTATTGTAGAGAATTGGGAAGCCATCCAGCATGGTGATCAGCCTTTTCTATTTGAACAACTATGTGCTTCAGTTTCACAAAGGAATCAGAACGAGCATTCGTTGGTTGTCGCCAGGTTGTTGCTTCCCGCGCGTCAGAATGTGCGTAGATGAGCTGCATGCCGAGATGATTTTGATAACAATTCAGCTTCCATCTTCACGTCCATCGTTAGCTGTTGTGTATCACTCTGAGGTAGCAGGACATAATGTGCTCTCAGGTATGAGGTGATTTATCGTATCCCCATCGCATGGTATGTAAGGGTGATTAAACATGCTGGTGGTTGGATTTTTGTGAATCAGCAACATCAGTGAAATGTCTCAGAAATGTAGCAGTACAATAACGATCGGATTCCCCAGCCTCGAGGAAATTGAAGAATTTCTTTTCATGTTTTAAAAAAAGTTAAGGATGTAAAGTTGTATACTGAGAGGAGTTTAGTTCACGTTTCAGAGTCCCACATCTCTGTGTCTGGCTTTGAGTTTAACAGCTTGAGGGAGACATACAGTGCAGCAGCCTGTATCCACAGACCTGTGGTGCAAAACAGCAGAGTGCTAACGCTAACCTTAACCCCAGGGGACAGGAAATGACTCTTTCCAGACAAGATCAGGAGTTCCAACATAATAAAAGCATCTTCTGCCTTTGAGTTTCACAGGGAGACAGGTTTAACCGACAGGAAGTCCTGCAAAAAAAAACAAACAAAAAAAATCTCTTGCTTCCTGGTTAGGATGAGCTGTGATGTGACAGCACCCAAGGCTGTGTGGAACAGTATCAAGCTGTAGACTAGATTTGAGCTACACTCTCCTCCTCCTCTCTCCCCCTCTCTCTATCTCCCCCCCCCGCAGAATTAGCAAGATTATTATTTTTGTAGAGAAATATTAATAATAATAAAAAAAAAAAGAGTTTTATTACTGTACAGCTTTTGTATGAGAACAGACGGTAAGGTGTTACAGTGTTTTGTTTGACCTCAACTGTGCTGTGTGTAATTGTTTTATGCATTTACAATCATATTTATTAAATGGAAAGAAGTCTGTTAACTGTGTTCTCATTTTCTTACAATATTTGTAAAGAAATACTATGTATTTGCTGAAGTAATATTCATCCTATAAAGAAAAGAAAACAAGGACGTGTTGGTGTTTTCTTCCTCACACATATACATGTGTTTGTTTATATTTCTAAAATGCTTTCAAAGAAGTGAGAAAGCCTTTGTCTGTCAGAACATAACAAATATAAATATGCAACTATCACTCATGGTCGAGAAGCTGATTTGCCATGATGCTCCGCCATGGGGAAAACAGAGGGCATCCATGTGACATCACAGAAGCTACAAATGTCACTTACTACATTTAAAAAAAAAAAGATTGAAAAAGAATTTTAGCACATAGACGAAGAAAAGAAAAGTAAATGCATCACTGCAATTTTGTGTGTGTGTGTGTGTGGGCAGTAATAGAACTCATCAGGCTTCAGATATGAAATGGAATTACTCCACTCTTATTATCAAACTGGCTACATGGTTAATTAAACTAGCACCAGAGAACTTCAAATAAGCATGGACAGACTCTGCCAGGATTAACTTGATTTGTGGAGAGGTGAACATGTGAGTCACGTAGTGCCCTCTGGGTTGCAGTTCATATAGGGTCGATACGAATCGCCCAGAACCTTAAAATGGAGAGGGGGCAGAAAAGAGACGTGGTGGTACGCAAGAAAAAGTAACGGTACGCTTAAGAGTAAAATAAAGAAGTACTGGTGCATACTGGCCCACTTCGATCACTGATGTTACACGTAAATCCACTTGCAGGTTCCTGAAATGAACCATTTACTGCAGCATTTGTGTGAGCATTTTCATTACGGTGTATACGAATAAGAAAGAGCCACAAATGTCACTTATGTCAATCTTTAGTTTGGGAGTCTGATGGTTTCCCAATAACACACAGTGACATCAGACAAAGAAACAAAAACTGCGTGCTGACATTTTTTTATATGCAAGTTGGGTTTGTCTCCAGAAACTCAATCAAACATTTTAAACCATTTGTGATGGTATCACCCAAATTACTGAATGTGAAAAGTTTAAATTGCACTGCTGTCACTTAGAGCTAATGGGCAGGTTGGAGTCTTTTGTTATAACAATAGTACTGTTTGTCAAACAGTAGCTAGGTACAGTACAGACTGTATGTATGCTGGTAAACTCTCTGGCCACAGATCACCACAGTGTACACCACATCAAACAGATCAGTTCTGATGTTTGTTCATTTGTCAAGATTATGCAATTTCTTTGCTTTCCTCCCGGTGTTACTCTGGGAAGGTCTCTCATTTATTGCAACCATACACACATAATAAGTGATGTCAAAACCTCAATACCTCCCACAGAATGCTACCTAGTGCATTTGCTGAATTATGTCCATCATGCAGATCCGTGACACGGTGCAGACAGGTGACAAATCAAAGGAAATACCTGAAAAAAACGAGTGGAGTCACTGGATGGTTTGATGAATGTGAAAATGATGTGAATCACATACTATGGATTTCGCAGTCACCAGATCTCAACCCAACTGAACGCCTATGGGAGATTGTGTAGTAATCTGTTAAACAGAACTCTCTACCACCTCCATCAAAAAACCAAATGAGGTATATTATTTACTAAGATGCGTAGTGTTGAGTCATTTGTTCTTTTATCACACATCTGTTTCTCAAATATTTGCTGGAGAGCTCCTGGAGAATAAATCCTATTGGTATTGGTGACCCTCTCTTTAGTACGACACTTAGGCTTAAATTTCATCTTGGACACAAAATATATGAAACGAGCATGTTGGCGTTGAACATTTATGTTACCCAGAGGATGAACACTTTCCTCTCTCCAACAACTGCTCCAACCTGAACAACCAGACAGGTCGTTTTTTTCACCCCTCTGATACAACCTATAGGAGTGTGTCCTGAAATAGCGCCCCTACGGCGGTAGGCGTGCTGGACCTCGGCTGTCACGGTTACTAAAATGACACACGCAGATTGTACCGATAGCTGCGTACCTACCTTTGACGCCGTGGTTACTATAGTAACAGTCATGGCTTGGTTGGGTTTAGGAAAAGATCCTGATTTGGGTTGAAAAAAGTGCTTCCTCAATGTTACACGCTCTTTGTTTTCACATGGGAATCGAACAGCGCTCTCCTGTGTCGTATTCATCCACCCACCACAACCTCCTCCTGAAGTGGACTTTGTCTCTCTTTATACTACATCACCGCACTTTTCCCTTTGCTCCTGTCATAATTACTACGACCACTAGATGTCGCCTAGCAACAGAACGGAACTATGGGTCATAATAACCTGCTGCACAGACGACATATGGAATCGTTTTTTAACGGGGGGGACAGTCCATGAATTCTCCTCTTATGTCACTCTCATGTAAAATGGTCAGTCTTTTACATAAAATATGCAAAACCCCTCTTGATTTTAATAACACCGTGACATGTGTTGAAAAAAAATGCTTAAAACAAATCATGGTCTTGAATTGGACCATGACAATATTGATTAGCCCTAACTACTTTTTGTGATAGTATTGGAAAATTTGAAAATAAAATCTGTGAATCTTCACTCAAAGTACTCACGCACTTTCAATGAATTATTCCTGTATTTTTCCCCCAATTTTTTTAGAGACAACTTACTTGGGAGAAACCTAACAGCAATTTGACACAAATGTAAAAAGTTCTGTGCTCCTCTTCCTCTCCTCTGCTGAGGGCAGTTTAGACCAGTTTGTCAAGCAGAAAGGATACTCTCATAAATAGGGATGAGAAACTGAGATGGAGTCATTAAAGATGAAGATGTTAATTTCAGCATGGATATAACCTTAACAAGTTTCAGTGCAGAATATAATGATGCTGTGATGATGTGAGTGATCGTGCATAAAGGATAGGAGTAATTATAGCTGGCTCTTTTACACTTATTTATGTGGTTCCTAAAATAGCTGTGGTTGGAGCGGTGGTGGTGATAATGATAATGGCCACAGCAATGGAAAAACTAACACAGACTTATTATTTGGCTGATTCATATCAATGCTGCCAGTGTACAGTGAATATTTCAGCTGAGGCATTCAGGGAACATACTGTATATCATCTGAATAACAATGATGATGACTGTGTGTTACTCATGGGAAAGAGTCATCATAGCTCTCATGATGCACATTTCCAAAGGCTTCCGTTGTCCTTAACAAAAGAGGAGAGAGACAGGCCACAGGGCAGTGTCATTACTGATGTGTGCTGCTGCTGCTGCTGCTGCTGCTGCTGCTGCTAACGGGAGTCGAGGTGGCCCAGGCTGAGGGGGTCAGGAATACAGTGGTATACGGGGGGGGAGGTGGTTGGCGGGACTCTTTAATCGTTCTTAGCCAGAAGATGCTTGGACACCCATGGGAGAGAGCAGATTACCAAGAGATCAATTCCATAACAGGGCTGCGCTCTGCTGACATCTCAAGGTAGTGCAGTGCAGTGCCCCCATAGGACCCAGCTGCCAATACAGACGGGTATTACTGCGGATTTAGTGTGAAAGAGACTCCGAGAGAGGCGAGGAGAGGCTTTTGGTGGAAAGTAAATAGTGAGAGGATTACATGAAATGTAACAGTGTTAACAAGGGTGGGACCCCTATAGGTGTCAGTTACAGCTGCACCAGGAGAGAGTTTTTAGCAAAAATATCCATGCGAGTGAGGATAACTGAGAGAACAGGTATGGTCACGCTTTATAAAAACGTTCTCAGCGCACATGAGGCACTCAAGTGTAGTAGTGAGGTCAGTCATAAATCCAGGTCCATTTTTTTTCTAGCTTTTATCCAGTGCACACCACATTTCACCTTCATCAGTGAATGATGTTGGTTCAAACACATGACGATAAAACAGCTATGACCTCCAACTTACAGACAGTTGAGGGCAAAAATGTAATTTCCTTTTCAAAGATAAACAGTCCTGTTCACCATCACTATGAAACAACATTCGCTTAAAACAGCCTTAAATAATCCTTAACACACCAAATGTCTTAATCTGTCTGTTTCATGGCAGCCCTTAACTTGGTTTACCTTAATTATAAAAGCCGTTCTCTCTCTGTACACATTAGTTTGTAATATTTGGTATCAATTAAAAATTCACATGATTATTGAGGTTGGGATTTTGGTTTTGCAAATGTAATTATATTCTAAGGGATTTATTTATTTGATTGGTTAATATTTGGGTTAATGGCTTGTAATATATCAATATATCCACATCTTTTTCCTTCCTCATGATGCCATGTAATTTGTGAAGTGCACCGGTCCCTCAAACAAACAACTGTTGGAAAAATGACTTGTCATGCACAAAATAGATTCCCTTACAGACGAGAAACTATAGATAACACGAAATATGTGGTTTATGTAAACTTATGACTTAAACTGTACGTGAGGGGGTTGAGATTAAAACAGTCTGAATGAGAATTCAGTGAATGCAAGTTGCAAAACTAAAAGCTGGGATGAGCATTGGATTGAGTTCATAGAGAGAGCTCTGTGATTTCTCCGCCTGAGATCAAAAGAGGCACAAAAGTGAGAAAATCTGCTTGATGAGATCTCATCTAAAGTGCAACATCAAGGCTTTAATAGAAATTTAGAGTTAAAAGAAATTACCAAATAACATGACACATTACATTTTCACCTTCATAAAAAAAAGGACACATCAGCTCAAATCCAGCCCTTTGCTGCATTTCACCCCCCCCCCCACCTTTCCTGTCTCTCACTGTTGCTATCAATAAAGGCTAAAGTGCCTGAAAAATATAGTCCATTAAAATAGATTAAAAATGTATTAGATTCTAATCCATTTATTTTCCATTACCGATGGTAATTTATGGTAATATAATAATAATTATTGTTATGGACTGTGCAGTAACCTCTCATTAAAGCTCAGGGGAATCCCAGTGGATGGTGGGGAAATTTTGGTATGCTATTTTTAAAGTTACATCAACCAGAAGAGACTTTTAACACCCATGAGTAAGAAGAGATCTGGTGCACACACAGAGTGCAGCCCGTGTGGTCCAAGGCTTCAGCAGCCGATTATCACGGGCTCCACTGTAAAGATGATCTGGCCTGAAGAACAGGGAATAACTCACCACTGTCTATACTGATTGGAAACGTTAAAGGTCTCTATTGTATAAAGGTAGATGTCCATGCATTCTTTGATAATAAAGCAGTAACTTTGTGTTGTCACAACAAAGCAGTCACCGCCCTCAGCCGTGCCTCAAGCCCCACCCACCTGGACCCACCATTCATCGTTGTAGGATCTGGTTTCTCTGAGACTTGAAATCTGCTGTATTTTTATTGGATCGCTCAGAAAACAGTCAGCCAATCATAAGAGAGGCTCAGAGCCTTCTTTATTCTGATTGGTCACAGTATTCAGTAAATATAGGAAAATAGCGTTTGAATTTCTTGCATATTTTATTGTGTCACAACACTTTCTAAGACAAGTCAGGCTTAGAATCAATCAAATTCTTCTTGTCAGTGTGGATTTCTAAAATAGGAATCATAAAGGTCATAAATATCAATTTTTAATGTAAACTCAATGTTTGTGAAACAAACCACTTTCTGTCTCTCCTCTTGTAACTTGTTTAACATCAGTCCATGCTGAACATTCAGTGTGAATACTATTCTGTGGAATTGTGTTGCATATTCTCATAATGAAAAAGCATCTTCCATCTCCTAAAAGATAAAGACCTCAAACTTCTTTGGATCACATTTTTACAAAAACAATCTCATAATAATGTGATTAGCTATAATAATTCCAAGGCATAGATCTAATTACCAGGTAAAGATCTCTATCAATAAATATCACATTATAATCACATTACAGCAAAATGGAGAAGCTGGAAGTCAATAAATTGTAATTGCATACATATCCTTCTGTGATTTTGGTTACGGTTAGAACAAACAATTTTGTACAATTTTGTTCAGCGGTTTCAATCTTTTTTATGCTGTAAAAACTGAAGATTCGCATTAGAGAAAGCTGAATGATTTCACTAGTAACTGACCTAAATAACTCAGCATGTATTCTGAACAAGAATACCTCAATGAATGCTGAGAGGTGTGCAGTTCACTCCTTCAGAATCTTTAATGTTGAAGTTTTCCTGCAACTATTTAAATCAAAAGTGTTGTTCATACACCGCAGTGAATGTGTTTACAGCAACTTTAACTTCATACATTTTGCTGATTTATCACAGCAGTTGCCTTCAGCTTTAATGCCCTCAGTCTGTTTCATTTCCCAATACGTTGCTTAGGCCACCTCTGATAATGTCAGATTCAATGGCCCGTGACGTCATGTTCAATTAAAAGCTGAGCTTAATGACAAGGACCCGAGCACTGCAGGAAATAGACCTAAATGCTTGAAGAGGGGAAACTCTGCGAAGGGAGGGCATGAGGAGGACAGTCTGTTACTTTAGCTCAGGGTTGTGTGACTACGCGCATGATGTGTCATTATGTGCTTGTGTGTGGAGACAAGCTGATACTTCGTTACCTGTTACTTTAGCTCAAGCAAGTCTATGTATGTGTTTATGTGTCTGCATGTTCACCAGCTGCGACAGCGTTGCAAGTATTATGTTCACCCTGTGAGTCTGTGTGTGTGTGTGTGTGTATGTGTGTGTGCATTATCATGGCAAAATGTGGTCAATGAGACACCGACTGTAGAGGGAACAACCACAGAGGCAGTTTGAAGAACTTTGGCAGGTGTTTATACGTCTGTCTGACTGTGGAATGATTTTGTCACCTTGAAAGCATCACAACCATACAAGATACAGTCATGAAACTGTACAGGTGTGTAGATGAAATCAAAATAAAAGGCCAAGTTCAAAGATGGGTGTGAGTTTGTGCCATCTGTATGTGCAGTGGAATGTATTTCTCATGTCTAAGTTAGGCCTCATTTTGAGGATATTATCATTTCTGCAACATTTACACTAGACCTAGAGATAGCAGGTGTATGGAACAAAATTGGTCTCCCCAGTCTGGGTGCACTTATTATGTTGCATGTATTATGACATATAAATAGAGAATACTTTCCTTCACTGGTTTTAGCTCAAGGCAGCGGCAGCCTATAGCATCTGTGGGGCCAGTTCAAGAGCTCATATGGGGCAATACTTACTAAACCTACTAAAAACATGAAAGAGAAAAAAAGTGATATTTCAAGTTGGTCTGCATCAATAAAGGTATATTTTCACACATACTGTGTATGAGTCAGTACCTTTCGCGCTAGACTTCTTCTACATCCCAGACAACATCGAGACCATGGTTTTGAGCTACTTCCAGGATATGCAAAGTCATGGAGCGGCACGATAGGACCACCTTCACTATTGGCGGGGGAAAACCATCCCTCAGCAGGATGAAATGGCTAAGAGGTTCCACAGTGCTTTTCAGCAATGAGCCTCTATGGGTGGAATTCAATACTGAAACCCTCAGTCACAGGCAAGAGAAGGTAAGGCTGGTGATGGAGTTAAGGGACTCCTCTGGAGAGGCAGATATGGATACAGGTCACACAATACAGATAAAACATTAAGCATGAATGCTCAACTCTTTTACCAAGGGATAGAAATCTAGTGCAGCACCCTTTTTACATTAATATGTAGAGCTGTATAGTATGGTAAGGTGTTGAATTGTCCTCTGTTATGATTAGTGTTTGAGCAGCTCAGATCCTATTTCCTCTGTTCCTCTCCTAGATGTCAATCTGTTATTAGCCAACCAATGCCAAACAATGATGAGTATCAGAGTATTAAGAGTATTAGAGGCGGTGGGACTAAAAAGGAATGAGGCGCAGATGAGAGAAACAGGTGGAAAAACAGGGAGACATTAAGTGCTGCTTGTAAGTCCAGTACAATCTGTTAAATAACTGTTGTTTGGCTTAATAGTGGGGGTTTTATCACTGGGTACCCTGTTAGAGCCGGTAATTCTATTCAGAGTAAGAATTATACAGTAACGATCAGGGGGTTAGGGTTGGGCTGGAAGGAAGGTTTGAGAGAATGTTGATAATAACTTTCTGACTTTCCAAGGATCAGTGGATTCAGAGAAAACCATTTCGTAGATGTTTTAAATGAGCTCCAACAATATTGTACCACCAACTGTGTTACAAAACCCTGGGTATTATTTGGTCTACTTTTCTTTGTGGGTCACCTGGACATGTCAAGGGTGTGAATCACCTGGTTGAGTAATAAATATTGCTTCTGTTATTGCAGTGAATTTTTGTCTTTCAATGTTTATTCCTATTTGATTGAAATGTGACGCATTTGATAAAAAAATAAGGGCTATAGTTGGGTAAAAATGATGCATGGGAGTTTTAAGCTCATAGTTGTTGCATACATCATCAATGTCCTTTGACCCCTCCCTGACAGGGGGCCCATCAGGCGAGAGAGAGACCACCTTGCACCCTGCAGCTGCAGGTGAAGAAGTGCCCAATTTGTCCCTAACAGCTCCAACAGCCTAAAATATACTCAATACAATTTACTCCATAATCTGTGTCCAGTGTTTAAATGTTCTCATGGTGTGCCACAGAGTAGCAATTTGATTGTTTTACTCGCTAGTTTCACTTCCAATGTCTTGTCTCCAATGAGTGCAAACAAGTGAATGAATGACTAAATTCTTGCATTTCAGTCGAGGGCCCTTAGGAGTGCGGGGCCCGTTTCAATTAAAAGGGCTGACACATAGCTAAAGCCGCCTCAGCTCATGGCTCAAAGTCATGACTAAAATGGCATCCATGGCTGAGTAGAAAGGTGAAAAACCACTGCTAACCCAAAAGAAGGCTGATCTAAGTTTGGCCAAATCACACCTTGATGACCTATGGAGGTCCTATGGACAGATGAGTCAGACGTGGAACATCACCAGTACAGCCGGGGCATGGTGGTGGTAGTGTGACGGTGTGGGGATGCTTTGTTGCTTCACAGAGTGGGCAACTTGCCAAAACTGAGAGAAACATGAATTCTGCGCTCTTCCAGAAAATTCCGGTATAGGGGAGAATGCCCCATCATCAGTCTGCGATTTGAAGCTCTAGTGCAACCGGGTTACGCAGCAGTTGAGAAACATCCACTCATCCACATGTTTATTTAAAAGCACAGTATGTAACCTCTGTCTCTAGGTTTCTCTCAATCAAAACAATAACAAAAGACAGCGTTGGGTGACATCATGACATAACGTGGGATCATGGGACTTTTTGTCTTCACCACCATACTCTAAGCTCCTCCCGGTTTGGAATCCTTCAGTGTCAGTGGTTCAGGAAATCAAACAGACCCAGTGATTTATAACCATTAAAAACACTGAATGAAGCAGTTTGACATTTAAAGTCAGAGTTTTAGCGACGCTGTACGGAGGACAGAGACTCAGGGAAGAGTTGGAGCTGAGATTGATGCTAACCTTTGTTCTGATTGTTCCTCTGAAAACGTATGAAGCAGACGTTCAGCAGGTTTTTACCAGGTTTTTAAAACGGATAAAGCAGTTTCACTTCAAAAATTTGGGGTGCTCCGCCGGCTCACCTGATGAAGGGCATAAAGCTTAGTCCTACCCGCAGCGGCCCGTGTTCCAGTCCGACCCGTGGCCCGCAGGTCATCCCAGGAATGGACGTCTCCAGTGGCTGGGAGCTGAGCTGTTTAACATTTGCCTGGCTTTTTTCTACAACCACAACGCCAGAATGCACATAGGGAATATGACGGAATTGACAGACGACCAAATTACGATTTCTCTAGGTTTGAGAATTGCTGGAAACATTTGGGATAATGTAAGAACACAACTCAACAACATATAGAACGTAGGTCTAGTCATTTTTAGACATTTTCATGAGGAAAAGTTACATATTCTAACATTAAACCCCAGGTTAAATATATATTTTTTCAGCTGCTTAGCAGAACAAGCTGTAAGCATAACATTGGTGTGAAGACCACCTCAGCAAACACTTGCCATCCATCATACATGAAGTAGCATTAGTATTAATTCTGAGTCATGTCTCTGTCCACCTGGTGAATGTAAGTCATTCTCTCATAGCTCTGTATGGCTAGCCACGTCTCCAGTATGCAGTGGATTTATCAGAGCTTAGTCATCAAAAACAGCAAGGTTAAGGAGAGCAGAGCGAGTGAACCGAAACAATCGTGTTGTAGGACAGAAAAAACAAAATAATGATAAAGCTGTGGAGCTGAGGGGAACTGAAGAGTTAGGTGATAATTCTCTGTGGCTTTGTCACCGTGAGTGACTCATACACATACACATTGTCAATTGCTATTTCAAAAATAATGCTAGTTAAAGTAGCTTTAACAATGATAATACACACACAACACAATCCTCCATCTACTCCATGAACTTTTAAAGGGGCACCTCACTGATTTAAGTCAATGTACTGGTCGCAAGGAGCATCACACAGACGTAGAAAGCAGTAGAGTGTCTTGAGTGATCCTGATGAAGTTTAAGTCTGAGAAAAAAAGTTACTTCATTAGAGTGATTTCACTGCAACGCCCGCTTTCCAAACAGGTAGCGCTAGATAGATGTCCATTTTCCATGCAGGAAGGATATAATAAAATAGGTCAACTGTGGCCCGGGAGGTAAAGCAGGTGGTCTACTAATTACAGGTTTGGCAGTTTGATCCTGAGTTCATCCTGTCCTCATGTCAGACACTATACTTGGGCGAGAGACTGAACCCCGAAATGCTCCCAATGGAGCAAAACATGATTTTGGCCTTGTGAACGCAATATCTGGAGAACTGTTCAAGGGAATCCCTTCAAATTTGGTACAAAATGTTCACTGGGACTCAAGGATGTACTGATTAGATTTTAGTGGTCAAAGGTCAAGGTCAGTGTGTCTTCACAAAACACTTTTTAGCCATAAATCAAGACTTCACACAGCAATTATGACAGAATTCACACAAATGTTTTAATGTTATATAACTCTAAACCAGTCTGAGTGGAAGAGGCAGACAACCACAAGGTGGTAAATCTGGTAAATCTAGTTATATTGATATCAGCCTCAAGAATCACATTTCAGACAGATTCACATACAATGTTTTTGCATTTAAAATGAGGCAACATAAATTACCGTTATTAAAGAAATGCTTAACTTAACAAAGAAGATGTCTACAGGGCCAATTTTCACAGGGTGGGACAGCAACGGGGAGCCGGGGCTATCCAGCCTTTACTTTACTAAAAGCAGAATTACAGAGAAAGGCCACAGCTAACAAGCCAACCCTCCACTCTCACTATCCCCCGAGGAAAGGGGGCACAGGGAGGAGTGATAGAGCTGGAGCCTTGGCATCCATCGAGGGAACGTCATTTTGCTCTCTTGGGCAATTTGCATGCTCTAATATTAATTGCTAGTGGAAATGCTTGATTTGATTAAGGGAGGGAGTCCCAGGGGGGGGCACTGCTGTGGCTCTGCAGCTGAAGAGAAGGGAGTGGCGTCTTTGCTCATAACCTTGTTATGTTGAAAGGCAACTGGTACTGAGTCGATAACCTACACAGACCCGTTCAAGTCTCTGGAGTTTGTTTACACAACTCTACACGAGTCTCTTCATAGAGCAGCAACACAATAGTTGCAGGGTATGAAAGATTTATTTGGAAAAACACACATACAACCACTCTGAGGTGCAAACACTGAAGCTTCAATTATTTAATTATCAAATTATTTGTATCCATTAGAATTTTCAACAGATTAAAACAACAGATTTGCACACGAGTTTACAACAAATGTAGCATTTAGACAAGGCTAAATAATTGATCACAGCATTTGATAGCGCACTGTATCAGCCATGCATTTGCGTTTTCTGATCACTCCTTAATTCATAGCAGAGGTTTTTCCTTTTTAGTATGCACCAGGCGGCTCGAGGGGCTCTTTTGTTTTGACTGCAAAGGGCGTGTTTGTCCCTTGGCCTTAGCATAAATAGGAGCTGACAATAAAATATAGCTTACAGGAGAATTTACCATTGGCTGTGTAGGAGAAGAAGCACTGATATCACCACTGGACATCTGTGCAGAAATGCAGTACATGTGTGTAGCGTATGTGCTTGAGTGTGAAGCAACGTGCGTGTCATTGTAACATATATACATTTAGACAAAGTCAATTTAACTTCAGATTCCGTATGGAAGAAGAAAGTGACATTTATGTCCAATCACATGCAATAATGGATTATACACGCGTTCTCTTTGTCCCTCTTAGGTTTCGACCTCTGCCCAGGAACATTAGCATACAGTACCCAGGATTCCAGCTGGCTTATCTTAATGGGCCTCTTCAAAATGGAACTCACAGTGACTGACTTGACAGTGAGCTCACTGGATTTACTTGGCAGATTATTGGACTGTTCTAAACACCGGTTGATGAACTTATAATTCCTCTGAGGTTCCTGCCATTAAAGTCTTGTCATAATGCCAGAACACACACACACACACACACACACACACACACACACACGCTGTCTTTCAATTGAAACACTTCAGTCAGCCCGTGTTTGCTTTCACTGTGGATATGACTAGTGATGCAAACAATGCAAATACTTACAGAGACGGCGTTTCATTAAAACCCCCATCAGAGGTGCAGCAGTCTTATCTGGATTTGTGAATGAGCTGTGGAAGATGACGGCACCCCCCCCCCCGATTCATACATGTGACGGGCACTTGTGTCCATGTTTTAAACCCGACCCAATATTGTGACTGTTTCACACCATAAGTCAGAATGTATATTTATTTAGCCAGAGCAGGAGGCCCATCGTCCGTTCTCATGGACATGATATCTCAGTAAGTCTTGTGGTCTCGTGCACATGCACTACAGCTAAACTTTCAGAAACAGGAAAAATGGCAAAAGCAAGCGGCCAATCAGCAAAAAAAGAAACATATCATCGAGGTGGAGGTTCTGCTTTCACAGGTAAATTTATGTGGCATTCTGTCCTTTGGTATTCATAATAATAGAAAATAAATGGAGTGAGACAGTGGCTGGGGCTGTTACTGTGATGGGGTCCTGACATGGCTTGCACCAGAAAGCAATATTCTTGAACATTAATCACTTTCCCTTGATGGAACTACAATAGTTCACAGTTGTATTCAGTTGATTTCACATACTATTTGTGTCCACCATATTGTTTTCAATATACATGCAGATGGAATGAATCAAAGCACAAGTCAAAAGTTCCTTTCCAACTGTACTCATTAGTTTGTTGGCAGAAGTAAATGAATCAACAGTGGCTTGTCGGAAAGCGCTGATTCTCCAGTGTAACAGGAAAGGAAATGGTGTTTCTCTAGTTTAAACCACTGATGAACAATGATGCTCTCAAGACAACATGATATTTGGGGGCAAACATGCTCCCATGATCTTTTACCTTGATTTGAAATTATTTTCACTTATGAATGAATTGCTTACCAAGAAGCAATCCATCTGCCTGCTTGTAACCTGTTCCCCACTTACTGTTTGTTAGGATGAATGAATCGTGGGTTGATCCAGGCCACCTTGCCACAATGTTAGTCAGATGTATTTATGTATCACATATTATTTGCGCGTTGATGGAATGAAAATGCTTTCAATCAATATAGGTAAATTCATCCGTTGATGGAGCCTTTATAGCAACGTGTGTGTCGTCGGTCGCTCGTGTTACTTCAGGGAAACTCACAAATTGCACTGTTATCCTGGTCAACCACATTGCATGGGAACCTGGCTGACATACACATGATCCCATCCCACGCAGCTCTAGGAAATCTGAAACAGCTAATGAGCCAGTCATCACCATGGGTCTTTAAATACCTGTTGTCTTCATTCACTGTGTCCTCTCATAAGTCCAAAGCTGACATTGTTATTATTATTTTGCGAATGCTTTTATGTCCACTTATTTAATTGCCATACACGAGGAAGTCGTATTGTTTCCAATGAGGCTATGCTGTGCAGTTTGAAGAGCAATTGTTAGAAATGTGGTCCGGCAGACTCGTAAACCAAATCCTAATGTTAGCATCATCCGCTTCTCTTCCTGTTTTTGTTCCCGTGAGTTTCCCTGCGTCGCATAGCTGTTCTTGTGTTTTCCACCTGCTTAAAAAACACGTTTCCCCTCATCTGCCGCAAGCCTGCTTTTTGTTATTTAAGTATCCTCCCTGAATCCGCCTGCTTGTGAGTCTGCATTTGGATCTGTTCCCTGTGTTCTTGCCTTCAGCTGTGACACCGAGAGGAGTGAACTACTATAGAATTGTAATAGGAAAAAAAAACGGCAAGTTGTAATATTCTGGATTTTATTCAGCCTATGTAACAGTGAGTCCCAGAATGACACTTGAAGTTGCTACAATTAGAGTTTTATTTCCTCTGAATTCGACTTTTTAATTTTTACATAGATTCTCTTGAAATCTCCAAAAGGTGGCTTGAGAGCTCCCAGTAGCTCACCCCTGTTTTAGAGTAGCTCACCCAGAGGTTCTGAGAATATAGTCTGTACCAACCATGGATACATAGTAGAGACTTTAAGCAATGCATCTTCATTCAGTAAATCTGTTCCAAATGCAATTAAATCGAATACACACAGGTATCATACACATCTGGATAACAGAACAGATATAAACTAAACTTTTCCAACAAACAGGAAATATGTTGCCATGGATACAGAGAGTTAAGCTGCAGTCTTGAGCCAAGTTTTTTTTTTTTAAGCCCATGTTTGTTTACATATTAGAAAATGAAGTGTAGTGAATTAGCTATTTTAAGTTCCTGTTTGTTATGTAGTATTGGACTGTCAGCTATCACTGGATCACTGACTGAGGAGTTTCTTTTTTCTCTGATTTCTAATCAGATTTACGGAGGTTTATTTGCAGTGGTGTCATGTATATCTGTGTGTTCATTACTCTATTTTTCTCACGAGCGTCTCTGTGAGCCACAGTTTCCCCCCGGCTTCAGCTAAAGCTTGAGGCTTTGCATGCTTGAAAATCTGACAAGCAGTATACTTTTCCCTCAACAGGGGGAGATGTGGCTCTGTCATGTCGGGGCTCAGTCCTGTGTCAGTGAGCGGCGCACCTCGCCGAGGCACCTCGCACCTCCCAGACAGCGATGACTGCAGTCGTCCTGCCACACAACCCCGCAGGCTGCTGCTCTGGTTTGAACTTTGCTGTTTTTATGTTATTTAATAGGATTTTCATAGCAATGTGTCACTCCCTGCAGTCTGTCACTTCCACTGACTGAGTGCATACGTATGCTGGGAGCTGGCAGGGAGTTCATCATGGTTGTCTAAACAGGAGAAACCTGATTCTGTGTGGCTCCTCAAAGCCTATGCTGCAGTGAAACAGTGTGAGAGATACAGGTGCTAATGTTTTTGGAGGTGGCAAGCATCAGCCTGAGAGGTCCGGCAGAACATACAGGACTGAAAAGGAACCAAAGTTGCATACGCCATGGCATGCTGGGTGTATTTGCTATAGCTTTTAGCAGCAAATTAGCTTCTTCTTATAAATGGACCATGAACTGATTAAACTCAAATCTACATCAACAACATCAAAATCTCAGAGTGATACTTGTATATAAGAGCCACAGTGGTCAGAGAGATGGAGAGCTCCTAAACCTTTTTTTTTTTTTTAATAAACTCCAACTTAATGACTTCTTTACATATCTTATTTCCACATTTTTATTTCCATCTTTTCAAAATGTAATTTTCTCTTCGACTACTCACCAAGGTGTGTTCCTTGGCAGCACTTTCCCCTCCCACCCCCCTGCGCAGCGGATTGTTGGCTCCACTCTACCAAAACTGAGAGACATCCACTCGAGCGGTCTCTGCAGACGGGTGGACAATATCAGGAGAGCCCCCCTCTCACCCTGGTCACCACCTGCTCGCCACCCACTCCTCTGGCAGGCTCGGGGTCGTGTGGGCACGAACAAACTGAGGCTGAGGAAGAACTTTTTCCGAAAGAGCTGTGGACAAGCTGCTGAAACCATAACTACCCCCACCCCCAGGAAAATAAAGAATAACCGATATGTGCCTCATGAACTGCTGCTGCTGTGGCTGCAATATGGACAGTTTATAGTTTATAGTTACAGTTGATATTGTTGATGTTTATATGCATATTTTATTTCTTATATATTTAGATTTTTTAATGATTGTAGTCTTTATTTATTTTAATACATGCTACCAAGAGGAATGTTGCCAAACTTAAGACTAGATCTAGATATATCTATCTATCTATCTATCTATCTATCTATCTATCTATCTATCTATCTATCTATCTATCTATCTATCTATCTATCTATCTATCTATCTATCTCTCTGTACAGTTGACTCTTCAAAAGCCCATTTCAAACTGGACAAAAAGTCCATAAACACCCACTAACATCTTGCCTTTATCTTCAGTGGGAAAGAGTATGACCAGCATTCATTCCCTGGGTCAAATGACTGCAGTGGTCATGGCTATTCATCGGCTCCAGGCGATCGGCAGTGATGGAAACATGGCACTCAGGTGGACAGGCTCATCTTTGGCCCTTTTCCAGCGTGGTGCTATGAAGCAGAAAGAGCCACACCACTAGTCTGTGTTTGTCCTCACTGTCTATTGCTTTCTTTTTTTAAGACTGAACTCTTCTTTTTTTTTTTAGCCGGAGCATTACAAACTTTTTATTGAATGCTTCCTAGGTTTCTCGGCTATACTCCGTCTCCGTCGCTATGGTTGCTCCTTGTGACACCATGTTCTGTTGTCTATATGTGCCCACTGTTGCAACAGAGTACAACATGCTGAAGGTTCTTACCCAGGTATTTCATATAGGAACCTTCAGCATGTTGTACTGTGTTGCAAGAGGGGGCACATGATAAACATCGAGCTTAATCAGCATTGTGTGAACTCATTTGGCAACGGCTTGAATTTAACAGACATTCCTTTATATTTAAAAGTCCCGCATTCCATCTTTAACACCATTAGTCTTTCCCTGCCTCGTTCATTCTTGTCCCATTTTTGGCGAACCACGGTCACTGATAATGTCGCCTGCGCCGACTCGCTGCAACAATCTGAGACGTTAGGCCATTGAAGGTCAGCAGAAACTCGACTTTCAGCCGAACTACTGCAGCACCGTCTCTCTCTCTCTCTCTCTGCTTTTCATCTGCATGCTCAGTTTTTTCTTAAACATTTAAATTACTAAACAGCTTTGTATGTTGTTTGTCACTGGTGTGGTTAGCTGTTAGCAAATGACTCAGACGACACCAACAGGTTGTAGCCTACATTCCATGACTGTGATTGATGCTGTAGCAGCTAGAACAGTTTCCATTCTGCTTCACACAATATCATTAAAACCGTCTTTTCCTAGCAGATAAAATGTCATGAATTGCCTCTCTCTCTTCTCCTTACCTGCGACTTAATTCTCTGCACTTTCCTCCGCTGTCTCTTGGACTTCACCGTGGCTAATGTCGTTCATGTACTCTACATGAGCCGTCTTTCTTTGTCCTCCACTTAGTGAATTTCAAGTCCCAGATTCAAGCAAATTCAAACACTTAAAGTTGTGATTCGTACTGAGAAGCAATTTCTCCTTTTTTTTTTTGTTGGTTTTGGTTGCTGTCTTATCCAACTGTTTAACAGTGATGTTGATTTAGAGCTGTCCAGTTACTAAAAGTTAATCCACACCTTCCAACCAATCAGAATCTAGACTTTTAATATGTTTTATATACAGTCTTTGTATATCAACACTATATACAGCTGTTTCTGGGCTCTCTCTCTCTCTCTCTCTCTCTCTCTACTCTCTGTCTCTCCCCCACCCCCTCTTTATCCTATCAACTCCAACTTGTCGAGTCAGACCGCCCCCCCCCCCGAGTCCAGTTCTGTTGGAGGCTGCTTCCTGCTCATTGTGGGAACTGTTGGGTTTCTCTCTATAATATCGTAAGGTCTTTACCTTGTAAAGTGCCTTGAGATAATGTTGGTTATGTTTTGTCGTCATACAAAATAAAATTGAAGTGAATTTTCAGTGGCCATTGTATAACAGACTATACTTCATACCACAATAGTGATATATTGGTATATAAATACCATCAGTGACTTATTGGTTGGTAAAATAATAATTTAGATTTTTTCTTTTTATCCTTTAAAATAGTCAGCGTTTGGTCTCTTTTCATTTTCTTCAATTAGACAGAAAAGGCTTGTTTTCTCATGTTTGGGATCAAGTGCTCCACCTGCACAAGAGAAGGCAGCAGCCCGTATCTCCTGGCTGTGCATCAGCACAAGCAGCCTCATAGTCAGGTTAACCACACTGGAGATGTGAAACACTGACAGAGATGCATTACTAAACACAAGGAACACAGGTTTGTGCCTGTGTATAGTTTATACGCATCTATGGTAAAGTGATTCACACTACCACATAAGATCTCTTGTGGAGTTTAGGATGCAGTGGTTCTATAGAAAAAAGAGCAGAGAAGAAAATAATGAGAAGAATATCTCTTCACTGATGGCTCATGGCTTTCATCTCTTCTCAGCAGAAATCAGTCAGAAGAACCGATCAGCAGGTCAGACAGAGAACAGCCTTTCCAAGACTCATCTCTCCGTCTCATTTCTATTGTCTCCGTCTCTCTCTTTCCTTTTTGATTCATGCTAAATTAACCCCTGTGAGGTGTCATACAGTCAGACTGGAGATTATGAGCTGCTTCTCATTGGTGTGAAACAAAAAAACAGACAATATAGCTTGTAGGTCAGACGCTAATTGTTTGGTGTCTCAAAATGGAGCTGGATGACGAAGAGAGATCGATGACTTCTGTGGGAACACATCTTTTTTTTACCTTTGTTTTTTGCCGACCTGCAGGTTCATTCATATTAATCATGGGTTAAGAAAAGGTAAAAAACCCTTAAAAAATGACAGTCACTGTGATCTGCATGTTTGATGCTGTTTGATTTTCCTCAGTACAAAGAATGACTCAGTGTGACACCGTCTTTGCTTCTGAATGTACATTGAATGTTGCATTTCTTTGACCATGTACGTGTTTGCGTATTTCACACAATCTTACATTCACTTTCAGACGTCCTCCCCTGAGATGGTGTTACAGTTTCTGCCACTAGATGGCACTGTGCACATGGTTGTGAAAAACTTCCTTAATGCTTGTGACTGGATCAAAGCGCACCAACATAATTTATGAGCAGTTATTGACACTGTGTTTTGTATTTAGACTTCACCTCATCTGATCAGCTCTGTTGCCGTGGGAACAAGTCTAGAAAAACTGGCTGCACAAATCCACACAGTGTAATTTACTCCCTATCCAGTCTTTCTCAGGCGAGTCACTGTATAGCATGCAGCAGCTGAGTTGAGTCAGCAAAGGTCACCGAAGATGACACGACACTCTGAGAGTGAATTAGCAAGGGGTCCTTGCCAGGGCCAGGTGCTGAGCTGTTAGCCCTCATTGGCATACAGCCAGGCAATAAAAGTCAAGCCTTGGAAAACTGATGTCTGTAAAAGCCAAGTCTTACTTGAACACTGTGCTGGTCAGGTAACCCAGCAGTTGAATAAAATGTCAGCCATGCTCAGCACACCTGTTTGGCATGTAAGGTTGCTTTGTTCTATGCAGTGCAGCTGGGCCGACACCTCAGGAGTCCATCCAGACTGAGTTATGGCGTCTTTCATGGCTTTAAAAGGGTCGGTTCAACCAAATTATGTGGGAAAAAAAGAAGAAAAAAAGCAAACAGATGTATCTAGCCAAAACTGCTAGTATTCTTTACCTGCAGGTGCCTAGCCCTGTAAAACCCTGACAAAGAAAAAAATAAGAAAACATTTTTTTCACCTTCTAGTTGTTGTTGTAGGAGGCCTCTGATGCACAAATTAAAGGATTCTAGAAATCTTTACGTCTTAGTAAGTTTTTAGGAAAATGTTGTAATTTTGCAACGTTGGGCCTAAGTGGGAGTCGTATTGCACAAACAATAACTTAACATCTACATGTTCTAGACATTGTGATACACACAAATAACAATATTTCAGGTAATTTACTTACTTGAATCTTGACAAATCCAGTCCAGTGAAACAAGGAGACGAGCTCGGAGGAAAGTTCGCAGGTAGTGTGAGTTCATGGTCAGATGACCGGACCTATAAACACATATTCTATCCATAAGCATTGTGACTGACTATGAGCATGTGGTCTCAAAAAAAAAAAAAAAACATTCAGAGATCCTTCTTTAGGATGGTTAAATGTGACGTCGCAGTATTGCAGCAGTGGGCCTTACAGGGCTAGCATGTGCTATTACTACTGTACATCCATTGATAAATCTATATCTGGACATCAATTCATGAGGATCATAAGTGTTTTTATTTCTTTCACAGCTGAACCTTCAATGTACAGGATTCTTCAGATTTTTCAGTGAACATAAACATATAACAATATTCTTGCAAGTAGGTTTCAACAGAATCCGTTGAACTGAATGACTGTACCAATGAGTATAAGCACAAAAACATGTTCTTAACACATGTACATAGTTCAGAGAATTGACACAGTGAACATAATGGTTTTGTTATTTACCATTAGAAACGTCATGTGATCAACAGAAAATAGCCTATCCAACTGTGACCCTGAGGATGAGAAGAGCTTGAAGAAAAAGGGGAGAGGAAGCTTTGATGTCAGAGTGGAGGGGAACCACAACATCTGTGCTGTCAAACGGTACGACAACAGGGCGGTCACCCTTGTGTCATCCTTTGCTGGTCCAGACCCTGTGCAGAAGATTCAACGCTGGGACAAAGCCATCGAAACAACCAGCATTGAAGTTGAGAGGTCTTACCTACAACAAGTTCATGGGAGCTGTGGATTTGTTTTGCGAAAATACAAGTTTCCAATGAAATCCCACCGCTGGTACATCTACATCTTCTGGCACACCATTATCCCTCGATGTGATAAACACCTGGCTCTTCTACAAACTGGACTGCAAAGCTCTAAAGATGTCGAAGAGAGAGACACTGAACAGGAGAGAGTTTCAGGCACAACTAGCGTCCTCTCTCATCCAGGTAGGAATCCATTTCCACAATGTAGTGTTTGTAATATTTTCAATATTTAACAGTTTGTAATATTTTCCCGCAACACCAAAGAGAGGTCGACGCATTCCTCGAGCGATGGGATTCCACCAGCCAAGAGGGGTCGTCTGTACGCCCCCTACTGGATGTACGCAAAGACATGATTGCACATTTCCCGGTGCAGATGAAGAGAGGACGCTGCAGACACTGTGAAAGAGGATACACCAACACGCTGCGCAGCAAGTGTAACGTACGTCTTTGCTTCATAGAGGAAAAGAACTGTTTTCTGGAATATCACTGCAGTTAACAAGGTCTGAACACTGATAAGAAGTCATCTGTGCACTATCAAAAAATGTAGTTTTGTAGCAATAAATGACTATTCATAAAAATGTGACTATTGTGTGATTATTATTCACAATATATATTATTGTGGGGTTAAATAAGCAGTCAACCCTGCAAATGAAGCCTGACTTGTTCTGTATATTTGTTCAGACAATGTGAGTACAAATACAGAAGTTCTGCTCACAGTTAGGTGGCAATATTACAACATTTCCCTAAAAACTTACAAAATCAAAAACAAAAAAAATCGAAATCCCTTTAATTTCTGCATCAGAGGCCTCCTACAACAACATCTGGAGGGTGAAAACATCTTTTGCTCACTTTTTTCTATGTCTGGGTTTTACAGGGTTAAGTAGTTAACTCATGCCTAATAGATAGTATTGGTATTGATGCTGATGTTAGTCAGTCAGTCCCAGCCTGTCTAACCAGTCAGAAACAAACCTCTTCCACCTTCCTACCTCAGTGTCAATCACCTTTGACACTGATGTTGTGTATAATGCCATCACATGCCAACACCTTATGTGGCTGCAAGACTTGACGCAGCCGTAGCTATACTACTGACCTAGTGTAGAATGACAGAAATAATGTATTATCCTGCTAATCTTCAGTGTTTGGGTTTATTTTAAATGAAGAGTTTGGCTTGCAACTTGAGAAAGTCTTTCATGAGAGCTACACTGAGATAAACACCAAACCCAAACTGAAATAATAGGATTTCTATTTAGTTTTTTTGTATTTTTGTTGATTTTTAAAATTCCTAAATCCCTTAAATCATGCATGACTGATGGATGTCTGTCCCTGAATATACCTCTTGTTACAGAAGAACGACTCATCATCCAGTGGTGCAACACCAATGTAATAAATGGAAATATCAGGAAAATGACTCATATTATGCAAAACTTTAGTCTGGCATGTGCTTTATAAACAAAGTCTGTCAAGTAGCCAGCGCCTGTGGTCCCACAATCATGAATAAAGATAGAAAATGGAAAGCCTGCGTTCAGCATTCAGCAGCTTTCCCGTCTCATGGCACAAACAAAAAAGTACACATTTCAAAGGATTGAAAACAGGTGGTGTGAGTTCAATGATGCCATTTAATACTTGTCTTGAGAATAATAAAGCAGTGGCTTCCTGTTCAATACATCTGTGATATTGTCCCAGACTTCATATGCTCAAAGTAAGGGTTCACCCGCCTATCGGCGGCTCCATCTGTCTGTGCAGCCGCTCCACACACACACACACACACACACACACACACACATACCACCATCATCATCAGTGTAGTGGGCAGCTTAACAGAGCCTATCCAAACAAGTTTGTGGCACAGCTGAATTTGTTTGACATCCATATCAGAATGTTTTTTTTCTTTACAAGCCATATGAAAATATGAAGGTGCAAGAGAAGGTGTGTCTTGACTTGAGAAATGCATAATTTGCTCACATCAGCCAAAGACATTTAATTCAGCTGAGGCTTGTTATCTTTTATCATGAAGATATGGTTACGAAAGTCTTAATATAACCAAGACAGCTAAATCAGAAATCATATAAAGGATCTTATTATCATGCTGAACATGTAATGTGTTACATGTGTGACTGCTTTCTCCTCTTTATAGTTCAGCTGGTGAGAAGACAGTGCCCGACAGAGTGCAACAGTAAAATAAAGACATCAAAAACAAAGCTTCTTCTTAAGTTCAGAGACGTATTTAAAATTCATCCGCAAAAAAAAAAAAAAAGCAACCAAATGTTGATTCAGCTCCTTGTTGTTAAATGCTGTCAGGGGTTTGCAGCTCCACTCCGAAGAAGAATTTGCATGTAAACTCTATGTGCTCTTGTGCAGCTTATTTCAGCTTAAAATGTAGACAAAAGGTCAAACAATCATAATAGTAATTATTTGACATGCAGGTCAATTCACAGTTATATTTCCATTGTAAATGTGCTGCTTATGGGCCATTATATCTCAGTATCTCCCAGAGGAATGTGTCACGCAGTCGGTTTGTATCTTAACATTTCTTCATGCGCCGTATGTGCATACAGATGTGTTTACATCATGCTGTAAAATGAAGAAAGGCGGCCTTCTGATGGGATATGTTTACACACATGTATAATACAAGGCATGTTCACACACTTCTGCACATAAATACTACTCCCCTCCCCTCCCTTTCTTCTCTCTTCATCAAAGCATTGTCAGTTCACTGGGAGCAGGACATTTTGGGTTTTTTTTTATTCTTGAAGCGAAGTGGGGGATAGAGCTTAACATCCTCTAGCATCTATTTTGCAGTTTTAAGGCACAGAAGCCTGGCTGCTTTGATAGTGAGCATAATAAAAAAGACATGCTGCCACAGCGACTGGGACTAAGAATGCATTGCACATTCCCTACATTGTGCAACTGAGAGCAGTTATCTTTCTCACTGGGCGATCAATTTGATATCATAGAGGGTTTCTTGAAACCAACTTGCTCCCTGAGTTTATGTTGAGCGTGATGATCGCTACTGTACTACAAATGTGACTGTCCTCTCCTGAAGCCTCCCCTGACCCCCCCCCCAAAAACCTCTGTAGTGATGACTGCAGTCATGCTAGCAGCTGTTGGAGGCTGTAGTGGAGACAGTGGTGTGTCAATCTAAATGCTAACACCAGCATGTTAACACTCTCCACAATGATGATGCTAACATGCAATAACCGTCCACTCTTGGTCACTTGCAGAAACAGCAGTAAAAGGTTGTGAACACAGCATTAGTATGTCATCATCTTTTAAGTTGATGTGGTGAAAACGCTACAAACAGTTGCTTATTTACACACCCAGCAGTTTTCATTATCACATTATCACATTATCATTCATTTGGAGTTAAGATGACTGTAACTCCAGTATTCAGCTCTGTTTGCTCTAGCTACTAACTCCTGGTGGAAATATCTGGTTTTCCTGCTGATAAATCCTCCACTATGTTCAGATTGTTCTCTTTTCTGAGCGAATGTCATGAAATGACATTAATGAAAATTAATATTCTCTCCAAGGGACAATTGTCCATTATTGTTTTTTTGTTTTTTTTTGTGAACATGCACTTCTAATTTAGAATTTCATAATTTCAAATAAAATCTAATTTGTTTCCTTCTACTACTTTTCTGTTTTATTCCTAATTATGTCCAATCCTGTGTCCGTAAACGTATGAAAACGAGTCCAACAGTGCCCAATTTGCCTTATTACCTTGCAACTCATGCCACTCATCCACATCCACAATCCCTTAGGAATGGGTGACCTGATAGCCGAGTGGCCAGGGCGCATACCAAAAGGGTGAAGATGCCCTGAGCAGTGAGTTTTCGGTTTGACTCTCGGCTGGCCAGATTCTTTGCTGCATGTCATTCCCCTGCTCTGTATCCCTGCATTTTCTGGCAATCTCGACTGTCCTATCAAAAAAGGCAAAAAATGGCCCAAAAATAACTTAAATAAATAAATACAATAAAATCGACCCCACTGTGAATTCAGGCAGAGAGAACTGAGGTGTTCTAGCAGTAGTGATAATTCTTCGTGATAATGTTAGGAATAGGAGTAATCTATACCATGTTTCCATCTTTGAAGTAGCACAAAACAGCTTAGGCTTATAGGTATTTTTGAACTGATGAGGGTGCTAGAGGAAAAGTCATGGGAATGGCCAACTTTAGTACAATTCATTCCAAGGGGAAAAGAAATGTGTCTACCAAATTTCATGGCAATCCTTCCAATAGCTACTTCCAGAAAAGGAGGCGGAGATCTGCTTTCTACTGAGCGCATTTTCTAGTTACTGAGATATTTCTAGCACTGGAGCAAAAGTTAGGCGATCACCTAAGTCAATAGGATGCATCGTGTGGTAACCATGAATGTCTGTGCCGAATATTGTGCAAATCCATCGAGTAAATGTTGAAATAATAGTCTAAGGATAAGGGGAAACTTTTACCTGATGATGGCACTGCAGGAAAAAGCTGTTGAATGGCAATCCACCAAATAAGTCAAAAACCTCAACCTCTTAATGGTGCTAGAAGAAATTCATTGCAATTCAAAAACAGTTATTGAGATCATTTTGGTCCAGATCAAAGTGGTGGACTGAACAACTAAAATCAACATCCATAGCGCCATTCTGCTAGTGTGGCTAAAACAGTTAGGAAGTGTCATGGATGAAAAAGATGACAGTATAGAAAATCTGACTTGAGAAGGCTTTTCATCTGCGTCATATCTAAATACATACGGTATGACCATAATTTAAGATCCTGAGAGTGACGGACATATGGTGTTGAGCACTGAAGGCAAGCTCATGACTACGGCACTTCCTGAGAAGTTGTACGACAGAAGATATATGTCAGTAAATTATGTATATCCCGTTTACCTTCTTAGGCAGTTTGATAAGACACTCCAGACTAATGCTGCAGCCATGTGAATACTGCAGACAGTGTTTCCCATTTCCTCCCATATAATTAAAAGCAGCTCCAAGTGCCAAGAGATGCAGATGCAGATCTTTCGGGAGTATTTTGTACAGCTCGAGTGCCTCTAGCGCCACCAGGTGCATGGTTCCCAAAGGATGAATGCCACTGATAGTGGTGATTCCTTGACCTGTACTGCTAAGAGTAGGTCTAACCGAAAGTTTTCAACTACTACTAAACTTTGAAAAATCTCAACATTGAAACCTTCATGGTTCCCAGATGATATGCCTACCTACTTTGGTGATTCCCAGTGCCACCAAGAGATTCACATTTGAAGTCAGATATCTCAGAACCTGGATATATGGAACCAAAAGTATTTGCATTTTTAGACACCACAAGAGGTAACTGAGAAATGATGTTGTTTATCATATGAAAACCATCCCTCCATCTTACATATTCCTATATGTGTGGGGATTGCAGCTGACATTAATGCTCTTCACGACACATCGTCTGCAGTGGCCACTCATGTGAATATATAAGCACCACACGCTTGTGTGGCCTCTTTCCTTGATTTTCACGGTCAATCACTCAGAGGTGTGTGTGATGTCCGCTTACTTAGGAAGAACGAGAGCTGGTCCACGATGAATGGGTTGTCTTTCTTACACAGACTGGTGGAAGCTTCACAGCTTACAGCATCAGTTTTGTCATTCAGCTTGCACAGCCACTTAACATACACAGCTGGTCCCTTTGCGAAGTCTGACCTAGTTTGAGAACATATTTTAGATGCTCTACATGGGTATTGATTCTGTATCCTTGAAAATGGCACATCTCCACAATCCACCTTCCATGTTGGTGTGCTGGATCTAGGGGGGGTAAATAGTGCCACAAGGTGCATATTCCCCCCCTTCACTTTCACACACATTCACATCTGTGCATGTTGCAGTAGATTAAACTGGGAAGGTCATCCTTCAAGGTGACTGGTTTGCCTCAGTTGACCTGGGGAAAACACATTTTCACATATTTTCACATTCCAGTATGGGAAGGACACAGGTGTTAGCACAGCTTCGCATCCAATGGCAAAGCTTTCAAGTTCTAGGTCTGGTTCATTTGCTACATCACTAGCCCCCTGCACATTCACATGGAGTGTGGAGGCAGTCCTCAGACACCTGCATTGGGAAGGTCTTTGCATCAGAGTGCTGCATCCTGAGCCTTTTTCTTTGCTCACAGCTAAATCTGCATGGCCAGAACACATAGGCTGTACACAGGGGCGGAGTTTACGTGGTGGCACGGGGTGGCACCAACCCCCCCGTAATCTGATTGGCCACCCTGTGTGCCCCCCCCCCCGCTCTTACTGATGTCAATCATTGTGTAAGGTTGGTTGCCACCTGCCCTTGTATGATAAAAACAAAAACAAAAAAAGTAAGGGACAAAGAAAGTAACAAAGAAAGTAAAGGACTGGTGCTTTTGTTTGTGCTGCCAACTAAATGCTGTAACTTCACCACTCAGTCAGTCATGGACTTTCGTCTTCCTGTTTACAGCAGCAGCAGCAGCAGCAGCAGCAGCAGCAGCAGCGCAGCGCAGGAATATGCACCAGAGTTGAGGTAAGAACTCTTAACGTCATATTTCTGAGCATTTTAGAATTGTCACAACAGAGTTTTGCAAACTACTGATAAAATTAATTTAGTTCTGTTTGCATGTGAAACGGTTCTTAAACAACACTTAATAGACATGTGGTTAGTTTAGTCCACCTTGTTAAACTTAATTTACTTAAGTTAGCATGGATGGACACGCTCCTCACTGTTGCACTAACGGCTCCGTTTTGCAACATGAATTAACACTACAAGTAATCTGTTGCTTTTCGTTGTGTTTGTGGACGTCTTTTCAAGGTAGACTTACAATCAAAGGAAAGGGAGATATTCAAGATTTCTTCCATAAGAGTGCTTCTAGTTTCTCCAGTCCGTGGTTAGCACCCTGCAGGAGCCTGGGCTCTATCAACTAAAGCAACCAATTCCTACCATTGGAGAATGTTTCAAACATTCTGCAATTTGAGACGGGTGGATCCTCTCTCCTGCACAGCCCATGACATCTTCCAGTTCCTCCAAGAAATGTTGGAGGTGGTCAAATCTTTCTTTGCAACTTCATGATCCTTTATTTAAAAAAAAAAAAAAAGCAATTCCTACTCCAAACACGTATCCAATATCTTTTTTTTTTTTTTTTTTTTTTTTGTGAAGCCTTTCTCAGCTTTGAGGGAAATTGGCGTCAGAAACTACAGGAACCTTATTGTTCAGTTTCTCAAAGGTTAAGATGGTTTTCTCTGTAATCAACATTCTTATCGGCTGCTGAAAATGTGGGAAGGTTCCATGACCTTTTGGTGAAAGAGGAATAGTGCTGCTTCCAGGTAAATACCGTCAGGTAAAGCTAGGGTGGTGCCACACCTGCACCCTGCATTCCACCCCTAAGATCTCGTAAGTCTGCATCAGTCAAATCAATCTATTGAGCTGCACTCTTTCTGCAGGACAACGATGCAGGGTTGAGTGGGCAGAATACAGGTTCTACTGTGTGAACATGGTAGAAGGACATGGCTTGACATACTATGCCTTGGTCTTCACATGAATGGAACCTGGTTTGAATTTATTTTCAATTTTCCTTGCAACCTGGCAGGCTAACTGAGTGCTTTCCACCTGTTTATGGCTGGCCTTAGCATCTGGTGAGGCCATCTGAGCCTTAGTGGCATCTTGCACCTAAGCCACGGGTTCCAGTCAAGATTAAACGAAGACCAGCCTTGACTTCGCCAGAGGTGATGTGCCACCATGAGGGTCAGTTCTGTACATTTCATATGTACAGGTTCTCTGAGTGGACAGATGTATAATGTATAAAAATGAAAATAATAAGTGGAATAAGTAGTATCTAGCCATACCTATAGATTTTGTTTCATGTGTCCAGATTCTGAAATATCTGTATCCAACCGGTGGCCCTTTACTGCAAGTCATCCCGTTTCTCCCGCTGACTCTGCTGTCTTTCTCTAAATGTACAATCAAAATAAAGGCAAAAATGAAGAAAAGAAATGAAATTCAATAGCAATATGTCCATCCATAAACAATGTCACTGTTGGTTAATTCTCAAAACATGTTGTTCCTCATTATTTCTTTTAAAAGGATTTCAATAATGGGGCGTCTTGTGGCGTAGTGGTCTAAGCAGGCGCCCCATGTGTAGAGGCAACAGTCCTCGCCGCAGTCGGCCCTGGTTTGAGTCCCCTCTCTCTGCCTCCCCATTTCCTGTCTCTCTACTGTACTATCCAATAAAGGTATAAAAAAAGCCCCAAAAAATATACTTAAAAAAAAAAAAAAAAAAGATTTCAATAAGATTAATAATGTGTTTTGTAATAGGCCTATATAATTAATTTCATACATTTTTGAAATGCAAAAGAAAGACAATGATTGAAGTAATGATGAAAAATAATAAAGCTTTGCAAACTTAACTGGAGTTTATTATTAGACACTGGTGTGGGTTTTGGAGATTAGGTACAATGATTTCTCTGTTCGAAACTCTCACCACTTGGATTGATCGACTAACTGTAATTATACTTGTTATGTTCATAAAAAATACAATAGCTTTATGATCCCTACTGTTCTTTTATCACCTGTTTTATTTTTTTTCTGGGCTGTTTTTGTTTTAATGAATTGATACAGTAAATGTTTCTCAGGTGTGTATGTTCAGTAATATTTATTAACAAGTGAAAATGCCCACCAATTTGTGAGCTGCTCTTAATCACTGAAACTGAAACCTGCTACACAGACTGTATGTAGGACACTTGCTGGTTAATCAGGAGAAGCTCATTATTTCATTATTTCTCATCATTATTTTACTAAAACTGTAAAAAAAAAAAAAGGCCCTCTGCTTGTGCTCATACAACAAGGCTCTTTTTTGCTTGTGAGGAGGAAAATGCATTTTGATGCCTCATATTCTATCTCATGGGCAAGCTTTGAGATGGTTTTGTCTTAGAACTATATCTGGTTGGATATCCATCATAAAAAGGTGTCATCCCGGCACTTGCATTGCCAATAAAACTGCTTTTATCACCTCAAGAAAGCTCTTTCACGTATTTACTGCCACTTTTGATGCATTTCCAATTGAGACGAGTGAAGTCAAACCCAGAAAATATCTGCCACGATGAATGAATCAATAGCTGGTTGAATGGCTTTGATTTTCAATTGAATTTAGTGTGAATTTTCCATATTCATACATGCTGTTTCTTCACATGCTGGTATGAAATGTTTCTGGTGAAACCAAAAAAGATACATGCTGTGGACAGTATGTTGTATGTTCAAGTGTGGGTGTGTTTAAGTGTGCTCCCCACTGAATCAAATAAAACATTATTTGGAAGTACAGGTCTGCATGATGATGGTTTGTGTAATAGTTTGTATGATAATAGCTTTAACTTCAAGACAAGTGTTCCTGACTGAACTAATCAACAGTGACTTTTGCTCCCACACTCATGGGAAATTCTAATTATCTCTACAGCACACCTAATTAACTGAAACAAGACTCTACAGCGCTTTGACTTAGTAATTACTGACAGATAATATATGACATAAATCAGCAGGTATGCAGTATCTTGTACCTTAACCATACATCACTGAGCAGGCTGGTTTGGGTTTGGCCCAGCACCTCAGTTGTATTACTCCACCAGCAGGTGGTACCCGCAGAAATAACACTGATGATGATTACTTATCACTTTCCATTTGTGACAAGGACCATAAAACCATAATGAGAACATGTACAAGTTGCAAAATGGCACCATGCTACCATTACCTTTTATGTTTATAACAGCGTTTGTGAAGTTTTGCAGTAATACAATCAGCTGAATGCCCTCTTGACATTGGCATTGATCTAGAAATTAGAGATGCATTCCCATTTCATTTCTAAGAACTATTATTGACAGTTACACAAAAATTTTGTAACGTCTCTTTAATTGACAATACATAGTATGTTCATAATAAAACATTTGCCAGTTTTCAATCTGCATTCTTCTCTGTACTTCTTGTGTTCTTGTGAAACATCAACAGTGTCAGGTTTACAGGCACACCAGGAAAAGATCCAAACGCACAACTCAAACATTGTTGGGTTTCCAAAAATCAGGTTAATCCTTTAATACTAAATAGGTTCGGTACACGGGAGTCAGTCAGAAAAGGCAACCAGATCAAAAAGGGCTAGGCTGAGGCAGAGTAAAGTTCAGAATAAGGGTTGAATAACACTAGTAGACAAAAACTAGAGGATATAGGCTGGAACGCTCGCAACAACAGGCAAAGATGAACTGGCAAAGGCAGCAGGGAGCAGAGAGGAAATACACAAGGGAAGTGGGGAAAATGAGGCACAGGTGAAACACATCAGGGCGGGGCAGACAATCACAAAGGCGGTAAACACACAAGGGCAGGAAGTGGATCTGAAACGAGAGGAGAGTTAAGACACCGAAATTAAACAGGAAACAACTGAAAAAGTGAGAAAAAACAAAAAATGACCTAGTGCCAAGGAGAGGCATGACAATCAGTCACAGCCTCAATACTGTTCCAATTCAAAGTCCGCATCTACCAAAGTACAGATCAAGTAGCCGGAAGTGTTCTCGCTCCACCCGTTTGCATCGGTACGTGTGGACTTTAGACAGCTATGTATCCCAGCATGCATTTCACACCAAATAGCGGCAGGGACTATGAGCCAAGCTCAAAGCTGAAATAATTTTCACACTATGACTGTTAGTATATGACTTCATTAAGTTTTGATGTTTTTCAAGTGACAAAGGGATCATTAAGACTTTAAAAATGAGTCAGTTTATCCAAATAACGGCTGTTTGGAAATTTGCTCGGGTGTTTTCAAGATGTGACGACTGCCCTACGGGAGTAGACCAGCGGCCATATGAGCAGCTCGCGGTCAGTGTGCGCCGACATGAACACAAGCAGACTGGACAAGCTGGGCAAAAAGGCTGGGTCTGTGCTTGGCAGGAGTCTGGACTCACTCAGGACTGTTGTGGGGTCACAACATTCTGGCAGGACAGAGAAGCAGCTGCAGCAAACGTTTCATCTCACTGCGCTGCAGAACAGAGAGGTTCAGGAGATCCTTTGTTCCCCTCTGCCATCAGGCTATACAACACCTCAGCCAAAGGAAGTGGACTAATCTAATTAATATTGTTTATTTATTATTATAAATATTATTATTATTACCAATGAGCTACTGGCACATTAATTTCTCCTAGGGGATAAATAAAGTATCTACACATTTATTTATCTATCTACTGTGGCCTTATATGTATTATAAGCTTCTATATCTGAGATTGATCGGGCAGCCACTGATCATTGCTGATCAAACCGAAAACCAGCCTTTTCTGATCAACAGTATATTGATCAGTGCAGCTCTACTATAAATCCATTTAAAATTGATATACCAAAGACGTTCCTCACAACACTCTTTTCTCATAACATTCTGATTAAGTCTTTTTCTTCAGTTTCAGTGGTTGTTGTCTATAAAGTCTCACCAGGAACTGCAAATATCCAAATCATCAGGACTTTTCATGATGCCAAAATGTATAAAAATAGACTGTAGGCTAAAGTTAAAGTGCAACACTCAAGACATTCATCAACATTCACCCTCAATAACTTTTCATCAGTTTTTGCCAAATTAGTTGTGCAGCATGGAATACAGCTCGAATGATGTTTGACAAGTGCTATTTTTATCTCGTGGCCTGATACTGAAGTCTGGGACTGTGACTGTGGAGCTGAAGTTACCCTTGTGTTACACACTACTCACTTGAATGATCAGAACAAGGGTAGCCAAATTCCCAAAAACCTCCAGTTATCGATGCTGTCCCTCCTGTCAGGCTCTTGAGGGCGTCTGAGGAAGAGCTCCACCGCTAGTATCAAGGTACCTCCAAGTTGCTGGACTGCCGGCTTCTCAGGTGAAATTGCAGTGAGCATGTGGGTCAAATATGTTTGACAGAAGGTAAGCAAAGCATTGCTTGGGGCAACAAATCCCAGATATTATTATAACATATACGAATACATATGTATGTGAATACCAGGGTCAGAATCTGTCATAAGTCTTTGCGCAAGCAGTGTAGACTACTCGGCTGTTCACGGCAGAAACCAGAAGCGCATTTCTCTCCGCCGGTCAACAAGCGAATCTGCTCCTTTCTTAATCACACATAGAGCTGATCTTTATAATGACCTCATGGATTTATAACACAGAGCTTTTAATGTGTGTTTGGCCGTTGCTTCTTTTTCAACAATTAAAGTTAAAAGGACCATCGCTCAGTGAGGAGGGACTTCTCTCTCTCTCTGTGTGTCTGCTCCTCCGTCTCTCTCTGTTTAGACTCTCAGATTTATTCACTTATTAATCAAAGTTGTCTGTGCCATTTGGTGTCGCTGCAGTCCTCTTTAACCCCTGTGTACTTGTATAAAATGTAAATAGAAGAAACCCTTATTACTTTACAAAAGCACAGATACACAAAAGCTGATGTTACCTGAGACTGACTGACTGTCCCTGCGACCTGCCTCTCTGGGCCCAGCTCTGTTCTGTCTGTCTCCTTTTCCTATTGACACCGTTATGTTAACATATACAGCTAATTCCTTTCTTATGCAGACGTCATCCAATGGCTTTAATATAACTTGGGGATTACGGGTATTTTGCTGCACTGAAAAACAATCATATGTACGTTTTCGTTTCTCTGAAGGTAGCAGGCAGATGACCAAAGCACTGTGGGGCAGAGGGGGTGGGGCAAAATCATTTGAAACTTAAAAACGCATTGTTTTGCAGTTGTAATTTCTCAAGTGCTTTAAGTACATATTATTATATTACTTCAATTCACATAGTTAGGTTTATAATGATATACTGATGGGGGTGACCCTCAGGAAGGGCGGGAAATGACCCCCCTTGACTTCCACCTAAGGTTCACAGCATGAATATGCTGCAAAAAATCAATGTATCAGTTCTTTAGATTCCTAAAGAACATTTTAATGCCTCTATGTTTTCTCTCTCTCTCGCTATATATATGTATATATATATATATATATATATATATATATATATATGTATGTAATAATAATTCTGAATTTTAAATGTAACAGTACTGGGCTCCTATACACTTCTAGCTACGTGTATACAATCTTAAAAACTGGATCCTGAATGTCCATGTTTCCCTATTGAAAGTGCAGTAAATAGAGCTGTGTGATTTGAAATGCAAATACCTGAATGACAGACTTCCAGCATCTCTGAGCTCAAGTCAATCTATCTCAGATTGGCAGAGGTAGCAGGGAATCATTAGAGCTGTCATCCAAACACTGTGATTAAAAGACTCATCTTCATTTTCTTGAGGTTCAGTTGCCATTGAACCATGGCAGCGGCCCAGCTCCGCGCTGTGAGGACTGTGTGCTGTTCCTGAAGGCAAACAGAAAGACTTCACATCAACTTCAGAAGACTCTCTTTCTCTCCGGCGTCATGGGCGTGCAAGCTAGGCAGTCCAAACATATTGCCTCCCTCAGCGGTCTACAGTCTGAAAGATACTCGCACAGAGCTGCCTCCCTACCTCACCTAAGCCTCTCCATTCGCTACACTGCCTGTAGCGCCCGACTGCCCCCCAGCAGATGCCCCCATGGTCGTTGCTACAGCTGCTGCTGCTGTCTCATCTCTGCCTGTCGCTGGCATGAATTGGGCAGTGGGTCGGTCCATCACGGGACAGGGGGTCTCCTTTGCTCAGAGCCAGCAAAAGACCATTCTCCCAAGATGGACCCCATTTCCCCACCACAATACTCGCCAGCGTAGACCGCCTTTCCACTTCTGGTGAGGTCATCTCCATCCGCTCTTCTGCGCTACTACACTTATGACAGGTGGGTGAGGGTATGTTTGCCACAAACCATCATGCACCGAAGTCTCAGCTCCACACGTGCCCCCTCCTCTTTGTCCATTTCATGATTAGCTGGGACTGGGAGTTAGGGGCGGAGTTAGCCACTGTAATGACGATGACAGCAGAGCAGCTCACTCCGCTCTTCAGACACCTGTGGGTCATCACAGAGGCTACATCCATCTTCATTTGCAGTCTATGGTTTCATCTCTTGCACTAGCTGATTCCTACTCTCTGGCTGTACCATTTCCTCACACCAAGAGGAATTCATATCATATCTTCTGCAGCAATAACACCATCTTGACTAATATGGAGATGACAGATCGTTTAAAATAAAATACCAAATGAAAGTGAGGCTATTTATGGAAGCTATGAGTAAAGTTGTTCTCATCAAGAAAATCAAGAGAGGCAAAAACACACTCCCTGCAGAGCATGCTGTAACTGAGTGCCAGAATGTCAGTCAGGGACTGAAGTAACTGACATGTTGCTCAGCGTGGCGTCCGTGCCGCTGAATCCAAGACGTATATGAATTCATCACTTACATCTTATTTTCAGAGAATGCTACAGATTCCCAATTTAGCAGGTACAAATGACTCTCTGGAACTTTTGCAGTCTTTCTCTCCTTAAGTGTGAACAATAAACGCTTGGAGTGTGATGCGTATATTTCTGACTCTATTGTTTTCCAGTTTTTTTGGTATCTATATTCATTTTTATGTTACTACAGTAATTTAAATTGCTGCACAGATAAACTGGAGAATACAATTCCCTATCTGTCCAATATGTTGCTTTGAAATTAACCACTGTTGTTAATGTATTACATTGTGCCCTGATGTGTTATACTGATGTCTCTGTTCCACTTTGGTGCATCTGATATTCAGTATGAGTTAGCTCCCGGCTCGTCCTGCCTTTAGAACCTGTTTGGAAAATAAACAGGTGAATTAGATAGATGTTGTGAGGTCATTACATTCATCCGGTGTTTGTACTTTGTTAATTAATAAAAAAAAATATCCCTTCCTGTCCTGGTCCACCCGGTTTTAAGCTGTTCTTGATGCATTCTTGGTTTTCACAACACATCAGTCAATTTACAGTTTTTTGTGGGGGAGGACCCCCAGAACCCACACCCAATTATACACCTTTCCATGTTTGCTTGCCCATTTTAAAACATAACCAGGCATAAATGCATTGTAACCCTAATAACCTTGTGCCTAGTAGCATCTGTGATGATATCCTACTACTTGGCAAAGTACGATGTAGATGTTGACATTTGTGGCCGTTTGTTAAGTCTGTTCATCAGTCCAGGTTCAGAAATGGGGAAAGTGCAGTTTAAGACATGGTTGGTGCTATTTCTTTGCAGTAGATCTGGGCTTCTAGGCTGTGAAGTGAGAAAAATAAAAAGTCACTGTGCATAGTGACAAAGTCTGCACTACAGAACACTAAAAACAGATGTTATTTTCCCTCTGATTAATTAAAAATGAATAGGATTTAGAAAATGTAAGAAGTGATAGTTATTACTACCCACATGCAAAATTAATGGTGTTGTTCTTTAATACTGCTGCTGCAGGTGTTCAGATCTTTTATTGCTGTTTCTATTTATGTCGACTATGTACTGTTGAACTTCCATGACTAGCGTGGAGAGAATTTTCTAAACTAATAACAAAAGTCCGAGTAAAAGAAATCATTTCGAATTTGTTCGGTCTTAATTTTCTTTCAGTGATGTCTTAAAAAGCATTAGTTTTGATTTTTAAAATGGTGCAGGAACCCTGTTAATGTGTAATTTACCAAAGGATTGGTATCAGGAATATTTGAATTTAATTTTATGCATTTTATATTTATTGGGAAGTTCTATTACATGTGGCTAACTTGATTTTTTAAATTTTTTTTTGCTGTAGCATGAAGAACCCAAAGCAGTTTCGGGGCATTTTTACCACTTATCTCATTTTTACTCACTGTGGGCTCATTTTTCACTGCAATATTAAAATCCTGCACCTCAATGGAAACAGCACAACCATGGCTAGAAGTAGAGCGCTGAAAATGTCTTATGTGCAGCATTACACATTTATAATTCCGCAGATCACTTAAAAAATAAATAAAACGAGATTGGATTTTCTTTGATAATTTATTAAGCAAAAATTGAAAAAGAAAATCTAGGCTATACATTACCAAGTGCACACAAGTGTTATGAACAAGGGGAAAAAAATAAAGCTCCACATGGTAAGAAAACTAAACTAGTGACATTTTTCCAACACTAGGAACCAGTTGTTTTCAACTACTTACAAACAACTATATACACTACGACTATCTACACTGAATCAGCCATTTCAGCATCCGAGAGAGTCATGCTACTCTGCAAAACAGTTTCTGTCCAATATTAGGCACAGTGCCACATCACACTTTCTGCACTTCCATGCAGTTTTCTTTTTTTTGTTTTGCTCTTCACACATTTCACCCTTCCCTCTGTGGCCTTTTTGGCCTTTTCAGTGCCTGGCATTATAGCCACAGGGATGCAGATTTGTGTTGGTTGGGTAGGTGGGGCTTGCCTGGCTGGTAGGGCAGGAGTTGATGGTGTGGCTGGTGTGGCTGGTGTGGCTGGTGTGGCTGGGCTGGGTGGTGGGGCAGGAGTAGTGTCCAAAAAATGGTCTCCATGAATTTCAGGTGATTCATGGGTTGTTGCTTTTTCATTTGACAGAGTTCCCTGTGAAGGATGAAGGCATTTGTTTCTGCAATGTCAACGAAATGTCGAAATGAAGTTTCGTACCACCTCTTCATTTTATGGTGCACTGAATAAGCTGATCCGACAAATCTACTCCACCCGTGTATTTGTTGTACTCTGCCACCGGGGGTTGGTATGGGGACGTTTTGGGTTTGCCACCGCCCATCTCTCCCTTTCACTCGTCTTCTGACAACTTCACCGGAGTGAACTGTGTGAATTGTTGAGCAGACAGACACCTCTCTAGTGTCCATCCACTTTATGAAGCGCAGCGGTCCATCTCAGCTCCACCTGACTGTCCCTCTGCTGGACTTTTTATCGGAGGCATTTATTTTTGTGGTTGGTATGTTCCGCAAGCATGAAATTTCAAAGACAGGAGGTCCTTGAAGAGTTTCGGGCTTGTGTAACAGTTATCACAATATAGATGATAACCATGTCCAAGTGTCTGTGATCTATCAAGCTCATGACAGAGTCGTAAGAGAGTCCGTGACCTGAACTGGGATCTGTATCAGTATAAATAGATAAATTGCTTGTGTAACCGTTGCTGGAATCAGCCAACACGAAAAATTTTATTCCAAACTTGGTGGGTTTGTTTTTTATGTGCTGCCGCATTCCAACCCTTTCCTTTCGTTGCAACCATTCGTTCATGTATTTCCACATTTTGCCAGGGACGGTGAAGTGACTTACAGGCACTCCTCAGATGCTCATACAATGGCCAGAGACGATGTAAGGGGTCATTATTCAGGTGTTCCTTTTTTTTGTGGTCTTTTGTGGCATCTTCCTGTTGGTTGCTCATGTGCAGGTTCCAGGATATTACCTGGAATCTGTTTCTGGACATGATTTTTTCTGGAGACAGGACAGGACAGAGAAAAAAGTTCTGTCTCCAGTAGTTTTGCACTTGCAGCAGTTTTAGGATTGCCATCTAAAACAGGAGTCCTGCAAATCTGAAGAATCCAAATGGACTCATGTCACTCTGAAATCCGTAACCCTTACTGATGTTCTTTTTGGCCTGTTGATTTGTATTTTGACAGATGGTTTTGACAGACTTCTCATTGAAATTTTTTTGAAAAGCCTTGAGCTCCAGGTGTCCTAGCAGGACAAAACATCTGGAGGGGCTGAGACAATGTGTCTTGCTGTTGTTCAGTGTGCCATTCAGCAACAGGTGTTCCAGGTGTCCATGCAGAAGGAGTTGGTGTTGCTTGGCAACGTCCACGCTCTGGACTCATGTCTGTAGATGATGGTGGAGCAGAACAGGGCTGTCCACTTGAAATAAACTAAAAGAAATAATATATTACAATACTTATAGCCTAATCTTATTATAATGTGCTCTGATATTAGTATAATAATATAATATAGGCTATCATAATACTTGTACTTGTAACCCATCCACATATTTTAGAGATACAACTTAATAATGATAAATTCACTCACACGGCCTCCCATCTATCTCTGCCTTCTTCAAAATCCTCCTCTGACCCACTTGAAAAACTGTCAGGAGGTGAGTCTCCATCTTCCTCACTGCTGAAATCGCCCAGCACTCTGCTGACAACTTGCTCCAACGTATAATGTTTTTGTGCCATGTTATAATTATGTTGTTAGTCAATATTTTGTGTGTCATTGTCAATCTCTCTTGGCCTCTCCAGCCTCTCGTCTCTCCGCCCCGAGCTAACACAGCTAGCCTGCGGCCTTCCCCCATTCACTGAATGTCTGTCAAATTTATGTCCTTTTTTCTGAGCCTTAGAATTAAATGTGTAAAATGCAGCAATCTTGAGAAAAAAAAATCACGATTTCATTCTTTTATTGGCTATATTTCCTCACGGATACATGGTGTCACACATGTTGAGTTCACGGACCACGGGAAAGTCGAAACTCAGGCGATTCTCTGAGTTTTTAAAGCTTTTGGCTATGATAAATGGTTTGTTTTTGGTGGTTCTGGGGTTTTTCTGAACCTGGGACAGCTCTGCCAGCCTGTGAATGTTTTGTGGGTTAAGAGGCTTAAAAAGCATTCATTTAGATTTTTAAAATGGTGAAGTAATGCTATTAAAGGTGTAATGTGTAACATCTGGCTAAATCTGGCCAGAATTTTAGTTTAAAATGTTTAAAAAATGAACTAACACATCAATAGTATGTGAAGGAGCCACAGTGATGATGTCATGACCAAGACCACCATCTATTGTATTTCAGAGATATCTACTGAAATGAACATGCTAACCAACTAGCCGTGTCCTGGACCGTGTGGTAATACCACTTTATGACACTAGTCTAGTCTAGTCTGCCCTCAGTCCTACTCAGAAGAGCTTCCTCCAGAGCTTGAAGTTATGCTACAGCTCCCGACTAACAAAAAAAAAAAAAGAAGCTGCCGATGAGCGTCACAGCAACGCAGAGATGTCTGAAGCGCCTAGAAAGCGATTCTCATCTCCATCCCGAATAACTGCTCCGACAAGAAACCACGTTCAACGGCAATCCAGGTGAATCATGATTTCATGATTCATTCAATCTTCATTAAGGACACAGTTCATGGGGGGGTCATGGGGAAAAAGAAAAAAAAACAACAGATAAAAGGAAATCCACATGAAATCAAAACAAAAGACATTCCATAAAACTCAGGCATCTGCACACAGGCTGCATCGTCAGTGGTTCCACGTTGTAGATGAGAACCTGACGGAGCTCGGTTCAGGGCTGGTTAAGGCTGAGATAATACCGTACGTGGGAGCAGATACCCTACACATACATCTATATGTCAGATTTTTTTAATACAGCAGGGCGGGTGGGTACACCAACAAGAACACACCAACATTTGGCTGGTGCTGCAGTTTCTTGGGACTTAAAGCAGCAGCTGCATACTGGCTTCTCTGTAGCAACGGCAGAGGTGGGCAGTAAATAGTGGGGTATAAAAAGCTTTAAAAAGAGAGCTCTTAACAGTCACTGATCACATGCTAAATTTACAAGCCAACAGATTTGTGTCGAGCTTTCGACACTGCCTGTAGATGTCCTTGTCATTTGATAGATCATTGGTCATATAGAGCCCAACTATATAACCGACTATATACCAAATTTCCGTTTTCCTCGTTACTAGTTTGCATTATATTTGTCAAAATCTACGCTACACACACCCTCAATAACTGTTGAAGACCAGCACTACATCACAGAATGGAGTAAGTGTTGGAGTACTCAAATCACAATTGGGACAAAGCAACCAGTCGGCCCTGCAGTGACATGACAAACACATTTTAAGTGCCCACCGATACAGGCGCTACATCCATCAAATTAAGAAAGTTTAAAGTGAGATAAAGTGAGATTAAAACAAAAACCTGGAAATTTAATCTATAAAACACCGTATCACTAATTAATTAACCATTAATAAATCCATTGGATTAACCTCTTGTAAATAGTGACATATCAAAAAGTTTATCAAACCATTTTGAGAAAGTGCAATACAATATTACATTTTTCATGTCAAAGCTTTCTAACACAATTCTTCAACAGTGATAAAAAAAAAAAGCAGCATTCATAATATTGAAGAAGTATGATTTATAGCTGGTAATGGATCAGATGTCACATTTCAAGTCACATATACTGAGCAACGACCTGACAGCAGATCATCTTTACGTTGAGATTGCAAAGGGGGGGAAAAAACACGATGTGACTCTGCTTGTGTTGTGGGAGCGAAAGAAAGGAGTGAAATTAAAGATTTGGAGTTCCATCCCCCCCTACATGTGTTGTGATGAATGGGAGCTAGGTAGCTAAAGCTGAGGTCATCCATCATGAGCTATAGTGTTAATTAATGTTGTAGGAGGTGAGCCAACGAGGCCTGTTCCACATCAGCAAGAAGAAAAAGCTACTGCTTTTCCTTCAGTCCCTCAGAAAGTCTGCAGATTCAAAATGTCGCCCTTTACAATGAGAATCGCGCAGATCAGGATACATGAGATACACCGGAGACAGACTGATATGAAACGCTCTCACACACACGTCCATTCAGCACTATTCTCTCTCACACACACACTCAACACCTTACAGTGTTCTGCCTGTCACTGCAGCTGAAAACAGAGGTATCCCCTTGCCATGTAATAGCCTCACCCATAAACCTCACTCTATCAGCTTGAGTTGTGACTGGGTTTCATAATGAGGTTTCATTACCCTATAATATGATTTATGTGAGCGGTCACTTTGAACACTCTGACACTGTAAATCATCCCAAAGGAAAACCCTGCAAAATAAACAAGCATGTCATGATCGTCAGCATAAAGTGATTTTAATTCATTACAAGCAGCCCGTGGGAGCAGACCGCTTCAGGGTGTCGACCAATAAAAAAGGCTCATGTCAAATTGGAGAAATAAAGTTTCATGTGCATGAAGACAGTGTGAGACCTCAGCTTTGTTTTGTTTCTGGTTTTTTTGGTATGTTTGAGAAGAGCACGGCTTGTGAGGAACATGCAATTTTCAATGTTATATTGCAGCCTTGGGCATAGAATATTCAAAATGGAGACGCAAGGTTATGTTGCACTTTTTCACTTGTGGAAAAAAAAAAAAGAAGGTTGAAACCCATTGAATTATTAGCCTCCCGTTTTATTTTGTTAGGCTGTTCAATTTATTTTTATCTTATAATATTTCCAATTTTGATATTAATTTTAACTGTTACTACCTGCGATCTGTCTCCACTTTTCCTCCGGATAATAAAAGCCTATTTTGCTTCCCCTTCTAATCGTATATGTAGACAGGAAATTTCCTTTCTTCCCTACAGATTTTGACATATACTGTTTTTCTCATTTTAAAGGAATTGTTTAACATTAACATTTTACTAAAACACACTTATTTGCTTTTTTTTGCGAAATCACAAAAGTGGGACTTCTGGGTAGATTGGGACCACTCTCTTGCGGCAGCTGGTTAGCTAAGTGTTGGGTTAAGACTGGAAACACAGGGACACAGTTAGCCTGGCTCTGTCGAAAGGTAACAAATCCCACCTACCAGCTCCTCTAAAGCTCATTGATTAATATCTTGTTTGTGACCACAAAGAGCACAAAACAACATTTTGCTGTTTCATTGCTGGGTGCAGTAACCTGGAGTCACGATGACAAGACTCCAAATATTAATATTCTCATCTAACTCGGCAATAGGGTTGCCACCTGTCCCGGTTTTCCTGGGATTGCACCTGGAGAAAGGGCTGAGTCCGTGTTTGAATCTTAAAGAAGTTTCACAGTCGACGAAGTGAACGTTTTCTGCTGCGAAGAGGGCAGAAAAAGAATCCAGTCCGTCAGTGTGATAGGTTAAATGTCAAAGTATAAAGAGAAAAGCGCAGATGTGCCTTAAAGTCCGAACTCTGTGATTGGCCATGAGTGGACACAAAAGGGCATCTTGCCAGAACACTGTCAAAAAACCAACAGGTCAATGATGTTCATTTTGACGTATCTGAAAGAATTAGACACATTAGGTTCTATCTAAAGGTTATGAAATTCACACACTGCAGCAGAGCTCTGCTGAAAGGAAAACAATGCCGTCATCAGAAAATAGATACCCTCTCCACTTTAATCAATTAAATTTAACACAGTACAACAAGGTCCCTACTTCTCACTAATCGTTTACCTTATTACGGTTCATTACTCACCACACATTCAACTTACATGCCCTTTAGGTGAAAAGACACTCACGTCTGTGACATTGCAGTGACAAATGAAAGTACAAATGACTGGTCCCACTCTTCGGATTTTTGTTCAGTCACTAAATGCATCGTGCCTACTCTGTCCTGATCCTGAACAATATATCCTTTCCATTAGTCATTCACAATCACCCATACTCTGCTGGTGGACTTTTTTCCTTTTTTATACATCTATCTTTGAACAAACCAGAGTCAAAGTCAGCATAGGGGCAGATATCAAGAAAGCAAATTATCAGCTGCCATCATCTCTCCTTAGGCATTATAAATATGGCATTTATCTCAGAAGCGATCCACAAACCTCACTTTAATATATTCTCATTTGACAGCAGGCAAAGTGATAAATCTCTCCTTGGACCGTTTTAGACGAGGTAACTACAACTTGGAGAAGCAACAACCAGAAATGAATAATTCATACAGTGACAAAATGGTGCACCAATTACCCGGCACATTTATAGCACAGTTGTATCCCGCCTTGCTTGCAGTTTAATGTGGGCACGACTGGGGAGATGGATGTAAGATCAAAGTTTTCCAAGATACCCCATCATCATGAATTTTATTTCTCAAATACTATGTTTACAGTGTAACACACTGCGTCACATTGCAGTAAAGCAATGAACTTCACATTTCACAGGCATATTTTGGTGAATGTAGCATATTATAGGATGAGCACCAGAGCTTAATGTTTGGCAGTCTGAATAGGCTTTAACACTGACCAGCTCAATCTACAGCAGCAAACTGCAGAAAATGTATATGTACTGTATATATAAATATATATATATATGCAAGAGGTTTGCTACTGAGGTAACAAGGTTTCTCAGTGTCTTCTAAAGAACTCATACTAAAACAGCACAAAGAGGCTACGGTCGTACTAGCCAAACTGTTAAGCTGTACTTAAAACTAAATGCAAACATCAGCAAGCTAACACGGTCACATTTCCAATATGCAGATGCTACCACTTGTTAATTAGCAGTGCACAAAGTGCAGCTCAGGCTGATTGGTATCTCTTTATTCTTTCTTTTTTTAAAAAAAAGAAAAACAAAGTATTGGACATATTTTGGCCTGATGGCAGCATTAGACGAGAAGTCAGAAATTAACCAAGTCATTTCAGCTTTTTGAGTACGTGCCTGTGTGAAATGGGAGCTAAGATGGTGGTGGTGTAAAAAAATCAGTGTGAACTTCTGTCAGATACACTTGTGCGAGGGGCCAAGCTAAGAGGCATGAGGCGTCACAGGTGTTTTTTTTTAAAAAAATAAAGACTTTACTTACACAAAATGAGAAAAAATGTATTTAGAAAAACAAGCAATATAGTTCTGGGCCCATAAAAGAGTTCAAATGGACAGAAATAAACTCGAGTAACTTAACAAAACTCAACTGACAAAAGGGAACATACTGTATATACTAGCTGATCAGATCAGTTATAAACAAAAAGGGGATAACATACAAAACTAACACCTTAACTAACAACAAAGAATCATTTATTGGCACTACCTCTTTTTAACTGCTTCAGAAAACTGAATACAGCTGGAGATGGACTTTGAAATAACATGAATTGAAAGAGGCGGCCACCAAAGATGTGAGGAAAGTGTTGATTGATGTTGCTGGAACCATTGCTCCTGGGCTTCATGAATATCTGGAGGAGCTGTTGACACTGCTCATCATCTTGGCCTAAGAAGAAAGGATGGATCCTACAGATCTATTATCTTCTTGTTCGCACTTCGTCTGTCTCGGCGATGCCGTGCGGAAGAGCACCAAAGGCCACAAGTTTCTGCAAGATAACAAACTGTGGTCTCCGGAATATAGAGTGAGAATTCAAGTGCACTACTGAGTACATTGTTTTGAACTGTCAGCTATGTGTAGATTATGGCTGGCTACACACGAGGTTGTCCTCCACACCAAGAAACACTACATTTCCCAACTAACTAATGACACAACTCTTAAAATATAAAGATCAGTTGTTGAAAGTCATTGATTTAGCGGCACAGTTTTTTCTCTAGCTTCAGGTTTGAAGCTCAGTGTATCTACATGTGAGCCCGTGCATGGCTGTGGAGATACACTAAGAGAAATAGAAAGAGTGTAAAACATAGGTAGGTATTTGAGCTTTAATGTAACTAAAAAACCTTGAAGCCAGACAGCAACTGAACTTAACATTTACATTTACTGATTTGGCAGATGCTTTTATCCAGAGCGTATGAATGAGGGACAACACTAAAGCTTCATTGCAGAAGGAGACCTTGGTGTAAGTACTACATCGGTTCAATAAATCCTTTTTACTAAAGGGATTACAAAACCAAGAATGGCTTTACCTTCTGGTTTCAAAGAAACTTGAAGTGACAGTTTGGGTTATTTGACATCGGGTTGTATAAGGTTGTTATGCATAGTAAGTGTATTACCTGCAGTAGATTCGGATCAGAGCACTACCGGAGGCAGCAAGGAGTGATGTGCTGCTGTGGACGGGGCCAACAGAAAGAAAAAAAAAAAGTGTTTTCGACAATTTGGAAAAAAATTCCCAATGAAACAATCCAATATCTGTTCAAATGTACGCTTCATTTAGAATATATTCAGCGCTTCATCTTCCTGTCAAAACACCAATTTCCTCAAGCACTAATCTACAATATTCCTACAACAAGGGCATCGATGGCGCGTTCTGTTTTACACTGCAGATCAGCTATTTGAACAATTTGTGGAAGAGACGACAAATAAAAGAAATAAATTCCATGGCCATTTTGAAAGTGTCTTAAACATGTTTTTCGCTTTTTTTCTGCTCACCCAATCACTCAGCTAGTGTGCCGGTGCTCCTTGCTGCCTCTCCTAACTGGTAGTGTGTTAATCTGAATATACTGCAGGTAATACACTGATGTTGGGTTGGATGGAGGGTTCAGGTGGGCGGTGCTTGGGGCACAGCTGAGAGCGGTGACTGTGTCGTTGTGACATTCCAAAGTTATGGAAATCCTGGCTTGTTTTAAGGATCGGTTTCACAATACAGGCACATGGACTTTGTGCTTTTATAGTTTTACAGTATTTGGAAATGTCACTTACGGCAGCAGGAGATATGCCTCAGAACTGACAAAAATCACTGTTTAAACATGAATAACTAACCTTTTTTATTATGTAACAGTAAAAGTTTGGTTAGGTGTCGGCACAAAAACAATTTGTCTTAGGCTCTGTCCTGTTAAAGTTTAATGTTTTGTCAACCCGTCCATCTGCTCCAATGTCTGCACTAACCAAACTTTTTTCACTCTATGGCCCAATTCCAATCCAGCCCCTACGCCCTCCCCCTACCAATTCTCACTCCATTTGTGGTTTCATGTGGAGGGTCCACCACATTAAGTGTCATTCCAAACCAATTACCCCTAAGTGCGAGTGGGTTATGAAGCCCCTCCAACACATCTGCAGTCTGCATCAATGCAGGCTTACAAACCTCCCTCCCCAGGCAGTGCAGCACCGCTTTTCATTCCAGGATGGATGAAAATATTTTTGTGCACACAGGATGAAATTAGAGGTTACGTTGTATTTTGAATGAACATGCAGTTGTATACCACGGACACTAGGGATTTTTTTTTACTTGATTGCCTGTGTTTCATAATTTCAAGGACTATGGAAAAAGTAAGGACATAATCAGATTAAGAATAGCAAAGGAACAAAATGTTCAACGCAAAACAAATGCAGCACCCTATCACAAGCTTGCTATGCCATGAATGTCATGCTCATGCACCTTCATCTTTCTCAATGCTGTGTATAAGATTACCTTTGAGATTGAATATTTATTTAGTTACAGTTGGTTAGTTAGTGTCCTTTCTGAAATAGTTTGGGTAACAATGAACTTCCTGTTACTGTCAGAGCAAGGCGAGGTGTCTGTGTTGACACCCTCAGCCTTCCTGAAGAGACCCTCTGTACCAGCAAGCGTTACATGGAGTGGGGAGGGTACAGGGGCCGACTTACTCCTTTGCTCCTGTGATAAATACTGCAGCCACTAGAGGGCTTTGCCACTTAAACATAAAACATGTTGTTTTGGGGCATTTGCTGAAGAGACAGATTATGTATCACTCGACCTGTAGATACTGGTTAACATAACTGTGGGTCATAGAAAGTTGCTTCCACAATCAATCAATCCGTGGGGTCGATTTTTATGGGAGGACAGCCTCCCAGTTTTAGTGTTTTTATATGCCATTCATTAAAATTTGATTACTTTGAGTCCAACCAAAAATGAATAAAGTTTGTATATAATAATATATAAAAATATGAAATCAAAATTTTTTACAGACTTTATGGAGGGTTGGGTGGGAGATGGGGTGGTGATGCGGATGGCTTTCCGCTCTGAACTTCAGTAATTCTAAAATCCTGGTCTTACATAAGGATATGATTTGGGTGAGAGGGGTGAGTCGACAGAGCTCACATTAGTGTGGATGGGACACGTTACTCTGCTGTGATTTTGGCTTATAGCAAAGGCGCAGTATTATATAAAATCTCCCCTTTATGCATGTGTAATCCATGTATGCATTAAGCCATGAGTTATTATCCATGTGGGAAGACTCTAATCTTTCACTGCATTTCCAAGCAGTGGTTTGCTGCTCTGGGATTGGGCTCAGTAGAACAGTAGAAGACTTTCAGTGTCAGTGCTTTGAACTTCATGAAAGTGACATAGAGCATTGCTGGAAGAAAAAGGTGCACTGTCACAGAAAGTTCCTTGAATGGAGAAAAAAAAAAAAAAAAACATGGCTTCAAAAGTGGTGCAAAACATGAGTGACACTTGGCAGTTTAATAAATGCGTTTCTCGCTTTTGTAACTGTGTTCGAACACAAACCAGGCGGCCCGAACCTTAGTGCTCCAGACAGAAGAGATGAATATCCTCCTTTAATATTTTCACCTGACAGCAAGGAAACTGATTGTTGCTGGAATGGCCTTATGGGTCCTCTGCAGGACATCTTAAACAGCTCTTGCTATTAATCTCAGCTGAAACCCTCTGAACTTCCCAGCGGATGGCAGAGTTTAACTTTACACTTGTTGTCTTGACAATGATTATTGGCTATGTGATCGGTTGTTTACAGAAAAGAATTGTATTCTGCACCCCACGGTAAGCAATTTGCAAACACTGTCATTTTTTTTTTTAACAAATATATCTCAGCACAAAAATAATTACTGTGCTTTTGTCTTCCCTAATCAGTTATTGAGAAAACAAACAACGGACAGTCATGAATATGTATGCCTCCCCACTTCTTGACTTGATTGAATTGGATCATTGCCCAGTCATTTTTGCTCCGAGGTCTTCCAATCATTTTTAGCTGTGTTACAATACCTATTGTAAAAGGCTGAATGTGGATGCAACTGAGAACCCGCGAAGCTCATTCAGCTGCTTCAGACACATCCACTGTTTTGGTGGCATGATATCATGATCCTGAGAGACAGTAACTAGGTCATCATACTGGTTGTCATATTCAGTTTGATTATCGTTAACACTATTATGTAAGGGACTGTATGAAAGTTATTAGAGGGGGAGAGGGATCAGAATTGGGGGAAGGAAGTATTGCTTCTTTTTGGTGAAAGAGGGCTGTCTGATTTTTTTAGAACGGAGGAGGGGTCTTTCATTTTATTTATTTCCAAACCACATTTTTTTTTTATTTTACTGTTATTTTTATTCATTTGGAATCCGGGTGACAGACAGACAGACAGACAGACGGACTTAAAAACACCTGCCAAACCTCAGACTGCCTCTGTGCTAGTTCCAACAGCAGTCGGTGTCTCCAGGACCACATTTTGTCATGATGACAGTGCGGCTGCTATTGTTTTCAACTATATGGGTGCTGAGTGTGTTGCATCATTACAAAGTGACACAAAGATGCAGCCACCCCTCCCAGTCACTAAGAGCTGTAACACTCTTTATCCTAAATTCACCCCTTGCTTTTGGAAAGACAACACAAAGTATTTTGAACAGTGGCAATACTGGGCGGTGCGTCAAATCAGCGTGATCATGTATTGTTTTAATGGTTTTGACTTTACATGTAGTAAAGTAAAACGCTTCAGTTTAAAAAAAGTAACGGTGAAATTATTGATTTTTAGTAGGCCTACAAGTACACACAAAAAAAACAACTTTGTTACAGTATAAAGAGTAAGTGTAACTCCTGACTACCACAGTCGGCTTTTGTTATTTTAGAAAAGCATGTGAGATTTTCAAATATTGACAATTAGCCAAGTTGTTGCTCCTCATCCCATTTGAGCCTAATGACTGGAATTACCAGGGACTTCCAAATCTCAATCAGCAGTTTCCAGTGCCAACCCTACAAACTGCCTTACTTCACCTGCTCTCAAACCACATTTTCATTAATGATTAAATAAGAGACAAACGTTTAAATAAAGCCAATACAGTTGGGCCTCAGTCATTGCCGCTAGGAGTTATATAATTTATTGTTATTATTATTATTATTATCATTGTTGTTGTTGTTGGTGTGTTTTATAAAAATGAATATTATGACATCACTTTTCTTATCTGGAGTCAGGCCGTGGTGTATGAGGGAAATGCTTATATCTCATGAAAAGATGGAATTACTTAAGCAAAGTGAGACTGATGAAATGCTGATGTGATGATACAGTTACACACAACACCCAATACATGTGCAAGTGACCTCCAAGTGGAATATAGAAATCATCTGTCTTTTATACACTCAACAGGCAGAGACACGGGGACAAAACTACACCAACACCCTTCTTTCCAGAGCACCATCGTCCCTGTTGCTTCCTAAGAAGTGATGGTCACGCCACATTAACATCCACACACTCAATCTGTCCAGGTCGACGTGAGCGGGCCAAGACAAATGTTCCTGCCAAAACTTTTTTGGCTCTTGCATATCAGTAAACATTTCCTACCAAATGTTTTCCCATTAAAGTTTTCTTTCAACTAGAACTAATAGGGTCAATTGTGAAATCAGTACATGATGACAGCACACCATAATCGTAATTTTCTTCACAGGTGGCAGCAGGTTGAGCAAGGTACAACCTGCCAAAAAACGTTCCCCGGCAACATTTCCCAGCTTCTCCCGGGGATCCCGAGGTGTTTCCTGGCCAGATGAGATATATAATCTCTCCAGCGCGTTCTGGGACAACCCTGGGGTCTCCTATCAGTTGGATGTCGAACCTCCAATGGAAGGCGCCCAGGAGGCATCCTGATCAGATGCCTGAACCACCTCAACTGGCTCCTTTCAAAGCGAAGGAGCAGCGGCTCTGCTCCAAGCTCGCTCCAGATATAAATATACAATATGAGGTTTTTTGATCTTTGTAACGCTGCACAGACAGCAAATGATTAATAGCAAGAATATGAATACCAAGCAGAGTTGTTATACTTCAGATATATTTTATTTCTTAAGAAAAAATATGAATGAATTTGAAAAAATTATCATAATTTAAGATCCATTAATTTGCTTTTCTCCCGCTCTTTCAACTGCACCTCAAATCAACACATGGAGTTTGCTCATTGCATTGAAGTTCAAACATTGAAGTAAATCCGGTAGATCCTTGTCATAGCTTGTCATGCATTCAGACATGCCATGTAAAGCAACATTTTGTTCTCAATCAAATCATTTCCTCTCTTTGCCTGTTCGCAGTCAGTCCTGAGACAGGAGTGATGGCACAAATATGGGTAACCCTTAATGTACAGGCTGTTAATTATGTAGTAATTAAGTAGTAATTATTTAGTAAAGTAAAGAAATTACCAAGAAAAAACAGTCAAGTCAGATTAATTGTAGTAGTATAATTACTAGGAATTACTGTAAAAATATTGGGTAATTATGGGGTAAAATTGAAGCAGAATAAAGAGGCTGGGTTGGTCATTATATGGGGATTGTTATAGTAAATAGTAAAGTCCACACACACGCTAACATACGAGGGTTGTTTCTGTATCAGCTATAATTAATATCCCGTAATAACAGTGACATTTCCGGCAGCCGCCACATCTACCGTTGGCGACTGTTGCAGTGGCTACCACTCCTCTTGGCTTACTGAAAGGCAAGACTGTGGAAATTACAAATATACTGGGTTCTTTACACTGACAATCCTTGGCGTATGGAAGAGACTGGCTGCTGTGTTTATTTTGGATGACAACAATGTTGACATGCTGACTGTTAAAATATGAGACTTGGTATCACCTGCTAACAGCCTGTTCACAATGCAATAAGGGATATTAATTCATTCGATATTACGGAAATGATCCTCCTGTCTTACTGTATATGTGATCTATATTATACTTACTATAACAATCCCCATGTAATGATCCAACCCTCTTTATTCTGCTTCAGTTTTACTCCATAATTACCCAATATTTTTACAGTAATTCCCAGTATTTATACTACAACTTGGAATTATTCTGACTTTACTTGACTATTATTTCTTGGTAATTATTATATTATTATGTAATATTATATCATATATATGTTTCACTACATAATTACTACATAATTAACAGCCTGTAAATTAAAGGGTTACCCAAATATGTTTTCTTGAAGTAACAGAGTAAACTTAGCAACAGAGAGCTCGAGTGTATCACCAATCTTCAAGTTCTTCTAATTTCACAAAAATGCAAGAGTAAGTTGCACTGTGCCGCTTTCTGTTGTGACCGGGCAGTAGAACTGAACCTGCTGGTGCAGATACGTACATTCACCCTGTTTAGAGATGTGAAAGCAAAGACTAACGGACTCGCCACACACATTTGTTACACTCACTCCGAGTGCAAATTATACAATGACAGTCAGGGGGGTCCACTATTTTTCTCCAGGGTGAAAGGGGAACCCAGTACAGTGCAGGCACGTGCTTCAGCGAACTGAGGTGTTGGGCACACATGTATTTTTATATTGTTCAATATTAAAGACTAAAGCATCGTACCAAATAAAATACTCTGCTCATATAAATTAAGGGAAACACATGAATCACATAACAAATCTTGATGAACGAATTATTCAAGTTGACTCAGTATATCAGTGTACGGCCCCCACGCGCCTGTATGCACTCCTGACAAACATCTGGGCATGCTGCTGATGAGTCGGTGGATGGTGTCCTGGGGGATCTCCTCCCAGACCTGGATCAGGGCATCAGTGAGCTCAGTGAGGGTTCAAGTCTTAATCAGTTTGAACCCTGCACTCACTGATTATCAAATCTGCATGGAACAAGAAAAGAAAAAAAAAAAAGGAAAAAGAAAAGAAAAACACGGTGTCTGATGGCATACTGTGGTGCATAATAGTTCTATTGACTTAATTTTGAAAACATGCATTACTCTGTTTAGTAATTAATATTTCAAAGACGACAAGTTGGCAAAGTTTTAAAGCTAAAATTACGGTGGTGTTTTCCCATGTAGCACTTGTTTGTTAATACAATAGCATTTCTCCTGATTTCAATACAACACGGTGAAATTTCATGGAAGGAAATCCAAAGCTGAAGTTAGAAAGTTTGAGTGATTTGTGTCTTGTCATAGAGTAATCACATTTTAAATATGGCCAGTTATTTTATTTTAATTGTCTTTGTTTTGTGATTTTTCCCATAAGGGATTTAGAATTGTTTCACTGAGTCCTATTTGTACAAAAAGGGATTTTGCTAATTTCATTATAGGAGGATTTTGCATTTTTTTCTGCATTTTGGAACTTATAAGTGTCATGGTTTAAATATTCATTTAATATAGCTGAATACAAGCTGAATTACAATATTGACTCAGTCTAAGTTATTGAGAGCAACTAAAGGCCTGTCCATGATTGGTTTGTGTGCTGTGGATGCATGTCAGCTCTTTCAGACCCGCCTAGTTAACCCATCAAAGAAAACTGTCTCACTAAACCTGTGAAACACTGCGAACAGTTTGTGAAAAAGAATCCGGTCGACACAGATGGTGAGCCTCCCTGTTGATTTCACCTCCACAAAAACATCTGCTTCATCCCTCTGATCCTCCCTTCAGTAGGGAGTGTCAACCATGGTGACACACACACACACACACACACACACAAACGCACACACACACCACATTTAAGGTGCACCGTGCCACAAGCTGACTATTAAAAAATAATACAGCAAGCAATAGAGCACTACTAATTGGATGCTAATGACCTGTGCTTTTTCTAGTCGTTTGAAAATGATTTTTAGATTTATTTATAAAATAGTTACATACATGCAGTAGTCCAGCTTGGAGCAGTATTATTGCTAGTGTTAAATACACAGAACAGAACTTATCACTTTTAAACCAAAGCACGCCTCCTTGTTCTAAGCAACGCACCGCTGGTCAGGCGGACCACCGCTTTAGTCCAGACTGATCGGATGGATGTCGGTTAGATGAATTACCACAAAATGTTGTACGGACATTTATGGTTCCCTGATGATGAATCCTAATGACTGCGGTGCTCCCCTCTTTTTTCCTGTAGTGGCACCATGAGATCAGCATGTAGTTATTGGATATTGGATTTGGTCCAGACTATCATGCATCCCATCAGATTGACTTATAAAGATTTTAGTGATCCCCTCAACTTTTCATCTAGCGCCATCACCAGGTCATAATTTTAATTTGCACAGTACTTTGGTTTTCTGACCAACCTGCAAAACTGATGACATTCCCATTAGCTTCAGCTGTACTTTGTTTTGTGCTAATCAGCAAATGCTATTTTAAAGAGGTTTGTACAGGGAGTTATCTCAGGCTACAACCCACTTCTTTGTTCTGCAAAACCCAAACTCTCTCTGCGTGCATCTTTAGAAGTGAAGTTGACAAAAGCAATACAGTTGCAGTGCGGTAGCTGTTGCATGTTGCTGTTAATGAGCTTTAAATTAGGCCTGTTTGAAGTTTAAAAAAAAATCTCTAGATGAAAGAGGTGTAAAAGCATAATTTGAGTCAGTGTGAATCCATGAGCAAACACAGTTGTTAAAAATGAAGTCTGGAAAAACCTCATAAGTTCAACCAAGTTAAAGATTCTACGAAGTGACCTTTATGAAGGGGAAAATGAATTGCAGCGATGTGATGCTTGTGATTGTATGGAAAATGACAACTCTATTGGGATTTTCATATTTCATGGAAACGACATGGAATATGCTTCAGCTACAAAGGTTTTTGTGTTTCAAGACCTGCTTTATAACCAAAGAGGACAGCGGTATCTCAAGTTCTACAATACGGAACGCACAATTTTTACACACATTTTAGTACTGATCAACATAGGCTGAAAAAAAGGCATCAATTCACCATTATTAATTAAAATTTGTAACGCAGTGTCTTGCTTTGTATTAAAAAAAGGTTGTTGTCAGGAGAAGAAAATGAACAGATATAGAGTTGTTTAGATTATTTCGTTGTGAGCGTAATCTGACAGAGATAACGATATGCGAAATTCAGCAAAATCAATTTGTTCAGGCTCCTGCTTTATCTGATTTGCTATTAAGGAACTAATTCCCGGGAAACACCGACAGTAGCTCCTTGTTGGTTTTGTAGTACGATGCTTTACTTTACTTGAGGGTAAGTAATAGTAAGGTAATGATCAAGTAATGAGAGATTACTTAGTAATTTATTTTAAAATTGACTTTTTATTCAGTTTTAAGCCAATTTTTTTTTTTTTGCAGTATAGTTTTTAGATCATTTTTAACCATATGTTTTCACTGGATGAACTTTTTGCATTTGGATCTTAAGAAACAAGTTCAGCAAGTGTTTGTGGCAGTGTGGCTCTCAGGGTAGTCGCAGTGTGGATACTGTAATAATAACTGAATATTCTTATTAAATGGTCTTCGCTCATTTCAAGGAAAATAACCACCGTAATTAGTAATAAGTACATAACAGAGAAAAATAAAGTGTATCTTGACTTTACCTTTTTATCTTTTTTGTTCTGCATTTCACATCCTAACAGTGAAATTTACACCATGACTGAAGCGTGTGCAGCAGGGGTGTGAGGTACGAATGCCTGTTGCTGCCAATAAAATCATGCAGTCTCTTGTGCGAGCATCTCTCAGCTTGTACTCTTACCTCTGTGTATCCCCAGCCTGCGACAATGTATGTTTGCCTCTCTGATTTAAGGGGAGCTGACTAATAACCAAATTTAAAGGAAAATTAAGTACACTGACTTTTAACTGCTGGCTTTTTAATTACATGATTGATATTTGCCCTTTACACTGGCTGAATACCACACAACCATATTTGATGGTTGAATGAAACTGAATCTGTCTTGTGCATCTGTGCTGCTGCATTAAATAAATAATGTTTAAAAAAAAAAAAGTGTCTGGAAAGCCCGTTTGCTTTAGTGACTAATGTAATTGGCTGTATAATGTATGTGTGTAAATGGTACCTCTGAGAATGAGGAAGGGTGCATCTGTGTCAACATTGTTATTTTGAATTCACTTTTCCAAACTGAGTTGTTAAGTATAATACTTAAGCAGTAATTAATGAAAGACAGTAAGATAAACAATAAAGACCTTTATGTAAAGTGCAAATGAATTCAAATTCGTCCAAACCTGCCATAATCTGGCAACATGTTATGTAAATGCGCTCATTACATGATGTTAGTCTTCCCTGGGAGCTCGCAAATCCCAAATGTGCCACAACCAAATACACCCAGGCCACAATGAGCTTTGAATAAAAGAGACATCCTCTGCCAGCCCAAACTGTGAGTGCAGCTGTTAGTCACCATGAGAATTCGCAGCAACAACTAATAAAACAGTACACATTACAGTGCATCAACCAAATCATCTATTTTATATCAATTTACTCCAAACTGCTAAAGGTAAAAATTCAGATAAAATGTAAAAAAAAAAATGCAACAGATATTAAACGCAGCCACACCACTCACTCAGCTTCGACAGCTTCCAAGTGTTTGACTGCCGTTCATGCACACCTCCAGCTGTTGCATTTCCAAGCCCAGCCAGGTTGTCTCCTGTGGGAGAGATGTGGCGGGGGAGGAGTGTGAAATCCTCCGCCTTGGAAAATAGCCTACATCTATGAGAGGAGCCGGTGGTGGAAGCTCCAACAAAACTGCATCCAAACAAGCAGGAATCCCGCCACAGCGTGAAGGTTAGGGTGAAGAGACACTATGCGTACCTGCACGCTGAGGATATCCTTAATCATTTCAGAAAACAATAACAGCCTCATCTGCTGGAGTTATTGGTTTTAACGTCACTACAAAACCCCCCGAGCTCCTGCCAGTTCTCTCATTTGCAAAAGAAAATCTTTTCCTAATGTTCAATTTTCTGGTGACAGTGTTCTCTGCTTAAACATTGAATGGTTTCCCTAAAATGAATTGCCTAATACATCCCTCCACCATAATCTTTTCCGGCAGCTCACATTCCAAAGCTTCCTCCATTCCCATCGTATCCTCCTCTGAGTGTGCAACTGAAGACTAACATTAAAATATGCTGCATCCATGCCACCTCTTTGGATATGGGCCTTATTCTTTGGCCTCTACGAGAAGTGTCTTATGACCACTACCCGTCTGTCTTGCCCTTCTAATACACCTTTTAAATATACACTGAAATAGTCAATGGTACAAGCAGAACATTTGGTACATTTGTAATATATGGAGGATATATACAATGATTTAAGTGTGTAATGCTTGAGCCCTTTCAAAGCCCTTAACTCCTACACTACAATCCTTTTTTGACTGTCCCGTCTGTTCTCAAATCAGACAACTGGGGCTATTAAAGCCCCCTTGTTGCTAAAATGATTTGGCCCAACAACAGCCTAAATCCAGCATGCCAGATTGCTGGACTGAGATTTGTGATGAATGACGTGCCAGAATCAGCTCAAGTATGCAGGTCCCGTTCCAGGGGCCAAAGTTGGCCCATGTGCTGCTAACTGGAGCTGATTGACTGGAGCCCAGCTTGGCCCAGGTCCACACCAACAAAACACAGCCAACATCGACTCACAAATTGCTTCCCAAACAAGGCAGGGTGGCAATCAGTTTGACTCCAGTGGCAGGCAACCATGACGTCACCCATTTGTTTGTGGACTACCATTTTGAAGCCTTGCGTCTTGGTTTTTTTTTTTTAAGCCAGAGGTGAGCGTATTTGGATGAGAGGGCGGAGCTAGGGAAGAGTGAGGGGTGGATCCGACTGAGAACCTGAGGACACTAAGCGTGCTCACTTATGCCGACCGCCTGATTGCACAGGCCCCTGGCAGTACGCTGAAAGTTGTTAGCTTCCATAATTCAAGGTAAAATGTATAGCTAAGCGGTAAAATAATATTAGTAGCTAAATGCATATATGTCCACATTTGGCGAATATTACTTAAATGATGAGTGACCTAGTACTGTAAGTGTAAAATTATATTGAAAATTATTATTATTATAAAATGAACATGTGTGAGCTAACGTTATGTTAGCTTGTAACAACTTGTGGTTAACCCGGTGGCGTGCAATCAGAACCAGAGATTATCATATTCTAATATTGTGTTTTAGGTTCTAAATTTCTAGGTGCTAAGGTTACATTACCTAACCTAGTGAGTGTGAACAGTAACTGACCAGGCTGTCAGTGTAGTTCACCGTTAGCTATAGCTACTGAAATTTGCTGTAGATTGCAAAGCATTAGCAAGTTAACTGTTGGTGTTGACAAGCTGTTTGTTGAAGAGCCAGCGGATCACCAGATGGACATTTGGGTCATTTAACTAAGTTAACAGAGCACTGTTACTGAGTAACACGTTTTACTAGTATTGTCCCCGTTAAATGGATGAACTACAGTTCAATGCAAGGTTCAACGTTATGTGAGTGTGTTGTTAATAAACAGTCTTTGTTTAAGTCTATTTTATACATGTGATCATTTCATCATTGATCACAGGAGCCACAACTATTCAAATGATTCTTTCTCTCTCTTTCACAATAAGTGACATTACTGAGAGTTGGAGTTGATCATGCATGTGCACCCACACAACGCCAGAGAGAGTCTTAGTTACTAAGTTACTATTTCTATGTCATGTAAAACAGAAAAGCAGACTTTTTTTGTTTGTTTGTTTTGTTGTTGTTTTTTTACAAGTCGAGGCGGTATGTACAATAATAAAGTATCAGTTTTCAGTTTCTTTTTCCCTTTTCTCTATAGCCTACAATATCATGCATTTCTCACTGTAACAATGTTTTTTTTTTTTTTTTATCCATCCAGCCTCTGTCTGGATCATTGTAGATAACTATGTTCGACAGGAGCCAAGAGAGCTACAGACATCCTGGGGAACAACCTTGGTGGTGATGGTATCTCCATCTATTGTTTCGACTGGAGTTGGTCTGAGTTGGAAGACCCTTCTCCCCTTTTTTTGACCATTCCCTGCATAAAGAGCAGCAACAGATGCCCTCCTCACCCTGGGGGATGTTTCAAGCATCAACCTTGTTGCAACCATGAAAGAGGAGTGCACCACCTCCGCATGCAGTATCCAGTCATGAAGATCATCTTCACCCGGGGATGCTGGTACCAGTGTGGGGGAGATTGACAAGGCTGGCAGGTTTGTGAACAGTGTTATGGCTACATATGTTCAGTTTTCACAGCATGGATTACCTTTCGTGTCAAGACATGGTGGATAACAGGATAGGTGCATGAATGTCTGCTTAGGTTGTTGACTATGTGCATGAACTTGATATATTAAATGACCAAACTCTATACATTATGTTTTGTACATGAGAACACACTTCTTTGAACACGTTGCAGACATTTATTCAAAGCCTGTAGCAAGAGTAGGAATACAGGACAAAAAACAAAAAAACAAAGTAACACTACACCCCAAATAAAATAACACCAAACACCGAGCATCATAAACATCATACAACACATGACACAGCACAATAAATGCACAATAAATTCATAAATAAACTAGATAATTAAATGCATAATGTAAACAAAAACATAAACTAGATAATTAAATGCATTTAAACATAAGCACATTTGATGAATGTACATTTCATCCATCATCAATGAGCAGATCATTTCCTTTCCCTCTTTGCTCTTCCTAAAGTGTTATCTTATCTTATCTTATCTTATCTTATCTTATCTTATCTTATCTTATCTTATCTTATCTCTTCTCAGAGACATGGTTTTGAAGTGCTGTGACAGATCTGATGGTAAATCCAGGATCTGCCAAGAACTTCTCTCTGATAAGACAAAAAAAAAATCATATGCCTTTGGATAGTAGAAGTGTAATGTAGTTGCAAACTGTTTTTGTTCATCAGAAAATGTTTCTAACTTATTCTGCTTTGAATTCTGTTCAGAAGCAACACCATTTATAGAATCCAACAGAACAGCACATTCATTTGAGATCAGTAACATTTTCCTGAAGAACCTTTGTCGGATCTTCCAAGGACGAGTATTGGGTTCATTCTCCTCACCTTGCTGACACTTCAACCTAAGCTTTTTTTGCAAGCTGCAACAGGCTGATCGTGTACTGCATTCACTTTACGTCTCAGTGTTTTCTGGGAGACTCAGAAAAGAATAAAGCTGTGACCAGTCCACACAGAGATTTGCTGTTGTGTTACGCAGAGGTAGTCCTGATCATGCATAATTGTTTGTGAGTCTCCTCTTGTGTTACACTCAGTTATGTCATCAGCAGCGACCTCAACAACATCAGAATCATCTGTCAATTACATTGGTCTGCTCAGCAGCCGAATGCATCACAATGGCATTGCTATGATCAGCATTAAGGAATGTTACCACTGTCTCTATTGTCAGTGTCACTAACGGCCTCGTTATCATACGCAGAACACACATGTGCCTAAAGGTCCAGGCCCCTCCATGAGGCTGAGCAACATAGCTGGGTAAAGAGCATGAAGGGACAGAAGTAGAGACCGGACATTCACTGACCTCCGGAGTCATGCTTATACTGACTCTGTCTGTACAGACGTGCTGGTAGGTTTTTTTCTTTTTCTTTTTCATTTCTTTTTTTTTTTTTGAAAAGTTGAAAATGGTCGGCACGGCGCGCCCCGGTGGCTCAACTGGTGGGGCGCGTGCCACTTGGGCTCAGTCTTTGCCGCAGCGGCCATGGGTTGAAGTCCGACCCCATGGCCCATGGCCCTTTGCTGTCCCAAAGAAGGAAAAAGAAAAACTGCCCAAAAATAAAAAATAAAATGGTAAGCACAGCCGGTCTTCAGCTTCCTCTCGGCCTAACATCAGCAGGCAGATTGTGATAGATAGCAGTCTTTTTAACATAGAGTCTTTTTCTCATAGACTTCTACACAACCAGACTTATTGTTGCAACCATCGAAGTTGCCCCGTGCTGGCTATTAGACAGAATGCAGGTTTAAGGCACTTCTGCATTGTTTTCATTTTTCAGACCCAGAATCTACAGTATGTGCATGTTTATGTACTGTCTATGGTTTGACTCAGCTGGGTTAGAAATTAGAGCATGAGGTCATGAGCAATGATCACTCACTTGCACATCAGATACAGTCAGTGCCATTTCCATCATTTGAGATAGGTCATGTCATGGATGTCACATACAATCTATCCAAAGAAATGAACATTTGTTGAAAAATCATACAAAAACACACAAGATATATAATCTTTATATCATTCAGATATCAGGCCCATCTTGTCACTTTCCGTCACTTTTCCGTCAGTGACTCATCTGCAGCCTCCAGGGTTTATTATAACCTTTTGTCTTGTAAAAGTAACGGTGGCTGAAGCTCAAGCGGCAAACACCAGCACCTGAATAGTCCCTTTAAAGATTGGGTTGATTATTAACATATATCTGTTATTGCCATTCATTTTTCAAATTGTACTAGTAGTGTCCGATTATGTTAGCACTCCTCTTTGCTCATACACAGATGTTTGACTCTGGACAAGTGCGTTTCGATTGCGCGGTGCCAGAAGCAGGGATGTTGCTCCCACACCTTCTCTCGTTGTAATCTGCGCATCAGTAAGATTTCAGGAATGATTCACATTTATGCCCCATCACTGACATGACGTCTCCTCTCTTTAGGCCAGCATCAGAGTTTTTGTACAGTGGTGCTTTGCAAAAGAGATTTGAAAGCAGGTCTTGCAGAAGCACTAATTGTCAAATTGATTTTAAACTTATAAGCTGAGTCACTCTGCTTCTCCGGTGGAGGAGCTGGCCGAGCAAACAGTTGGTTAGCTTTACTCCTGGCTTACATGGTATTGTGGAGGAAAAAGCGCTTGGGCTGCTTTAGTTATATTCTTTCTCTGTAGAGTTCACCCCTAAGCTGGATACGCAGTTAAAAGTCCATCTTGCTCATCTCCAGAGAGGGAACGTCAGTTTTGCAGAGAGCTGGAGTTGAAGAAATTAGAGGCAGAGACAAGCTATTTAATGCAACAGTCAGAGTTTCGGTCGGTCAGGTTTTTACTGATGCCGGTAAATTGCAGTTGTTAGTAAAAACATTCCTGTGGTCCCTGTGTTGCACGAGTCTGAGGTTGAATCTTACTTCACTACTTCTGCACACATAGTGACATGCTGGTCGCAGGATGTGTGGGCTGTTTTGCCACAGTGTAGATGACTGTAACTAACTCTGTGTCCAGCTACCATGTTGCGAGATACTAGTGGTTCCTGGTCATTTATCCTCTTGCTGTAGTTTGAGGGATTGGAATGAGTCTTGTGCCCGCACCTCTTCACAAATAGTTACTGCTTTTTTTGGGGGGGTTTTTTCCAGTAGCTGTTTTCCATTGACTTCATTATGGGTAATGACATAGCTGGAGGGAAAGACCCAAGACTCGTGCACCCTAGGTTGTGGATGTTCCCATTTCTGTGTCTGAGCCTGATGACTTGGCACACAAACATCCTGATGTGTTCAGTGTCAGTGTTGTGACTAGACCTCAGGCCCGTAAACAGGCTCGATAGGGTTGATCAGTCTGATTCTGAGCTCGCTTCAGCCTGGTCTGAGGACAAGTTGCCCTCTACTGGTGAGCCAGTGAATTTTAAGTCCAAAGCGCCTGAGAGAGACTGTTATTGCTCTAGATGTGACACTGCCGATGACTCATGATGCACTTATCCAAGCTCAAAAGAGCAGGAGTGTATGGAGTATGAGCAGAAGCAGAGGTGACAAATGCTTTGCTGCTGCTGCTGCTGCTGGTGTTACACATCAAATACAGTCTTACTTCCTGGATGACGGTTTTGCTGGTGCGTGCGTTCCACAAGTTGGTGCAGATGACACGGGTGAGGACTGGAGTTTTAGTTGATTTAGTTGTTCCAGCTGATTGTAGGCAGCTTGCACTAGCATTAGCACATGAGCATTTGTGGTCTGGCCATCTTGGTGTAACTAAAACTGACCATGTCCCGAAGCGTTTCTTTTGGCCAGGAATGAAAGCTGTAGAAAATGTCACATCTGCCAGGTTACAGTTGATCTGGTTATTCTGCAGATTGCTGCACTTACTGTGATGACAGGAAGCGATGCCACTCTGCGCCGTAGATCCCATTAGACTGAATGCGTCTTTCTCCAGGAATGATGTCCACCTTGGATCTGGACCTGCTGGAAAAATTAACATCAGTAAAGGCCAAGAGTCTCTACTGGGGGTTGTGTTGTGGGTGTTGAATCTTCAGCTACCCACCATGGCTTGGACATGGAGGTGGATGAGGGGCAGGAGGCTATCAAGCGGCCCTGCCAGGTGCCTCCTGGCGCTGGCACCTCAGTGATCTGGAGCCACGTGGACCTCAATCCCACCACCAGGTGTGAACATCACCGCTCTCTGGGCATGACATGTTAGTGTTGGTGCTTCTCGGTGGTAGTCGCCCCTCTCATCACTCTGTGTAGCCCCAGTGTTCCATTTGTGTGGACTGCTGAGTGTCAGCACTCTTTTGAAGCTGTGAAGTCTCTCATTTGTGCTGCCCCTCTTCTTGCTGTCCCTCACTTCTCCCCTCCTTTCAAACTGGAAGTTGACACTAGTGCCTTTGTGTTACTGCAGGATGATGCTGGCGGTGGAACTCACCCAGTGTGTTTCCTCTCTGCCAAGTTCAGAGGCGACCAACTGAACTATTCCACCAATCAGAAAGAAAACCCTGGTCATGGATACAGGGTTACACATTGACAACTTTGAAATCAAGCACAAATATTGAATGGGATTTTGTGATTTGCATACTTATGGCATAAATGTAATATCTTTGTGAGTGGTAATGTGTGATAATGTGTTACCTTTTGAAAGATAGAACCCTCTTTATTGATGAAAGCATTGTTTGTTTTTATGGGACGAGGTAGTGGAACGTAACAAGTGTTGTAATATCTCTGTTTGCAAAGACACAAAATAACACTGAAAGTAAAGACAGCAGATTTTCACATGACCCCAGCAGATAACTTGGAAACTTTTGACCAACCATAATCAATAACTCATCCGATGTGCATTTCTCAGGCTGAGCATGTTGTCTGCGAAGCACACTCACACTGATACATAACGTGGCTGATTTAGACACGGGTGACATGAACAGCCTCCCAGGGCGGTATCTTGTCAGGGGGCACACACGGGCGCTCGAGAAAAAAAAAAGATTGTTAAATTTGCGTGATCCTTTTCTACCGCTCATTTGTACATCACATCAGTGACATCATTTCACCATGTGGGTCAGAGCTCTGTGCAGTAGCCTACTGATGCAATTCAAATCAGTCACACCAGGAAAAGCTGCCAAATGAACCACGATTCATTCATAATACTATAAATACAGACCTGTACTTTCACACACATCACTTTTTTGTGGGTTGTATGAAATCATGACGAATGATAAACTCGCCTGCACACCACTATGTATACTATATATATATGTGTGTGTGTGTGTGTGTGTGTGTGTATATGTGTGTATATATATATGTATATTTGCCCCGGGCACCATACAAGCATGAACTGCCACTGGGTACAGAAACAGCAAACTTTTCTTCAGTTGACAAAGTTGACAAATCTCCACACATCAGTCCCTCAGTCACTCAGCTCTGCAGGAAACAAATTGACTTCCAGCAATTTGTTGATAGTGTTTCGCGCTGCGTGTGAATGCACTTTTACTGCCTTGTACGTTACATTGAGAGTCATTTTATTTTCTTAGATTATGAATAGTATAATTAAATGCTAATTGGGAGAAGATTCAGGATGATGTAGATAACTTCTGGGAGCACTGACTATTCTCCCTTTCCCTTTGTTGTTGTGGCGGTCTTGCTCCACTGGGGGAATAATTGCAGGAGAGGTGTAGATATTGAATTTTTCATTTGTGGCGCCCTGAGAGGAGAGTGACCTGCTTTGCACTGGAGGTATTGGGAGTAATTCAGTTCCATTTAGAATTCTCCTGGTATGTTAATGGAGGTTGATGAAGTGACCAGGAATCCATAGTCATTTAGCAGAAGGGAGGGGCAAAGAAAAAGGGAGGACAAATAACAAAAATATTCACAGAGTTTCTCGGCTGAGCCTTGATGAGGCTTTGTTATTGAAAGGACAAATATGTGACAATACTGAGCATGTTAGAAATCAGAAATATCCCAAAATGAACTAAATAAATGTTCTGTCTATTCCCATAAGTGCAGGGGAAGTGAGAGTGAAAGGAGCTTCAAAGCTTCGGCTCTGTTTAGCAGTCTACAGAAACCAGGCGTACAAATTATTGCACCAAACGCCTTTTCTCCAGTGTTGTCTCCCTCCCAGCGCAACTAAAACAGCTCGGGAAGTTTTATGTTTATCTCAGCTGTTCATCTTGATATGTGTCTCCAGGTGCTTTGAAGTGGGTACTTACCTCCTGAAAGCTGCAGCCCATTCTCGTCTTAATGAACAAATCACCTTGTAAAATATGTGAGGCACCCTATTGATGAAATGGAAATGGCTATGCTGACCCAGCAGCATCATTTAAACACTGACATAAATTACCAATTCAGGCCCTGTGTCTTTCTTATCAGTACAGCTACAGTGATAACTCACAAGACTAATTAATTTTCATTTAGCACTTTTTAAATTTTTTTCGTTGAAAGATTCCTGACATCACTGTATTTCACTTTTTTTTTTTTTAAAAGGTAGTGTATTTATGAGGAGCATTAATCAATCACAAAATGTATCGTTTCATTGTCCTGATGAAAACAGGCATTACAGGTTATGTAATATAATCAATCTGTGTAGGGATCTCTTGTAGTGATGAAGGAAAAATAGAGTAGATATATAGATATAGTTTCCATTCATTGTTTATTTGTCCAGACCATAACTTTGTTTTGGTTCATGCTCACTGGTTTACTCATAGCAGCGTTCGCAGCCACAGCAGGCAGCTGTTTTCAGTGAATCATCTCTGTATGAGACTTGCGCAGCACCTGATGGTCGACAGATAAAGAGCCAGATGTTTCCCTCGGGAGTTGGTAGAGACCAAAAACCCAAAAAAAAAAACCACAACTTCAAAGGAGTAATGATGTTGCTCCATAACTGCTGGATGTGTAAGCAACTGCTTGCTAACAAGTCATAGGTCGCAAATACAGAGTCTCCCACAGGTTTCTCGCTCTGCCGTCGCCATCTTGAGAGTACCCCACTCCACCGAACTCCTGGATAATCCAAAAACGGGGCAAAGGGGCGGAGACTTCGGTGCATGCCGGCTTATTGCAAAAGTACCCTCACCCACCTGTCACTCAAAGTGGCCATGTCCCAATTATGCAGAATTTTAAGCCTTAATAAAATGTAAACAGGCGAGTTGTTAAAAAATTCACAGTTGTCCTGAAGGAGGAAATTAGCTTTAGCGACTAAAACGTGTTTTTGTACCAGGTTGTAAACATGTTTATTTCTGCTGTAAAGTTGGACATTTTAACATGGGAGTCTATGGGGATTGACTCACTGTTGGAGCCAGACTCTAGTGGTCATTACAGGAACTGCAGTTTTTGGTTCTTCAGTGTTGACTTCATGTTTCAGCCACGGAGGTTGCCGCTTGGTGATGATGTGTTCATGCTGTATTCACAACTTGTCTCTGCTGCCCCCGAGTGGCCATCAAAAATGATCACTGCAGGTTTAACTATTACAGGTTAGTGTCTAACGGCGAGAGGTTTCTCTTACCATGTTGCCTCGATATAACCAGGTGTGGACTTCTATAAGTATTTGGAGGATTCAGTACTTGGTGTTGTGCTCCATTTAAGTCACGAGTGCTGGGCACACTAGCATGATGTGCCCCATTATCCACTGGAAACATCCAGTTGGCTACATAAAGCTGATAATTCATTAAATCAAGAAGGTTTTACTCACTGATTGACTAAATGCGTTGATGCTACATGTGTATCAGTTTTCCAGTAAATAAACAAAAATCTACCACACTCCTGTGTTATTGCATCATGACAGTAACAGAATTTACAAAATGACCTGGAGATGATAATGATAATTATTAATAATAATTCTTGGCGGCAGTTCGTACCAGTGTAAACCAGAGACCCAGAATTGGTTCATTTCCTTCATTTCCGCTCATTTCCGCAGTGTAATATTTACTTAAAAAACTGAGTGGGCTGATTTGCTTTGTGCCGAGACACCATTAACTTGTCACCTCTGAATCAAGACTTACATCTGCATAACATCTCTCAGCAAGAGTCGGCCTTTCTTCATTTGATGATTTTTCATTTGAAAAGTGTCTTTCTGCAATCACAAGTCATTTCACTGGTTTAATACAAGACTAGTTCTCACCGCAGGAATTAGCTCTCACACTGATGATGTGGTATATGAATGAGCAGAGACACACATTCAGTATTGTTGCTAATGGTGAGGTGAATGCTCCATCAGGGGTTGAAATGACTAAATTTAGCTTTACTTACCAGGAGGAAAAGCTTAGAGAAACACGTAGGATGTAATATGTTTTATCTGGTCTCTAATTGGTTGGTGTCATGGTACATATGACACCAAGGCTCCGATGCGTGTTGAGTAAGTACGACAGTTTCCACTGAAGCTTAGTATCAAGGCTTGTATCACGTTCCAGAGAATCAATGACAAACGAAGTTTCGTTTCCAACGTTTCCAGACGGTACAATGTGAACTAAATTCACTGTCAGCTCTTTTAACGTTTTTGTCTTTATTTTTTATCTACTTGAATACTGGAGCAAAACAAAACATGTTGAGCCTCATCTCTATCAGTTGGCATTACAGTTTTTTTTGTGTGAGCCAGCCTCCACTGTCGCTGTAAGAGAGTTTTCGGGCAAAGGAGGTATGATATGATATGGAAACAAAAAAAGCCCAAACATTGTGAAGAAACCGTTGTTGCTAAATAAAAATCAATAAAAGCTTCTCCTTCTCCCCCTTCGCTTCTCAGTTGCACAAGAACTCTCAATCCAAAGTATCTATCTATCTATCTATCTATCTATCTATCTATCTATTCTATTCTACTATCTATTCTATCTTATATATATCTTAGATAGATAGATAGATAGATAGATAGATATTCTAATATCTATTCTAACTTATTCTATGCTAATATCTATTCTATTCTATCTATTCTATCTTATTCAATTCTAATATCTATTCTATTCTATTTCTAATATCTATTCTATCTTAGATAGATAGATAGATAGATATTCTAATATCTATTCTAACTTATTCTATGCTAATATCTATTCTATTCAAATATCTATTCTAGTCTATTCTATTCAAATATCTATTATTATATCTATTCTATCTTATTCTATCCTAATATCTATTCTATTCTAATATCTCCTCTATCTTATTCTATTCTAATATCTATTCTATCTCATCCTGTTCTAATAGCTTATCTATCTGATCCTTCCCAGTAGCACAAAGTGTTCCAACATGTCAGTGCTATTAGTGCTGCTCATAATCATTTTGCCAGAAGGTTCTGGTGATGCAACTGTATCTTTTGGTGATACAATTTGCTGTAAAGCCTCGATTGTTCAGGAAAATATTGTTTCACCATCACTAATTACAAGGCACAGGAAAGATTTAAAACAAAAACACTGACTGAATATCGTAAGTTGGTCACACGGTGTCAAAGTAGAGTTCCATGTCTTCGGAGATATTGTAATAAATGTGTGTAAATACTGTTTTAGCAATTCACAGTCACAGCAGGATCACTTACCATTCATTTATGTGTTAAATTTGTTAAAATTGTCCTCTTAAAACCATGATATTATCATTGAGTGCATTAACAAGTGGATATTTGCTGTTAGGGACAGGAGATTGTATTGTTTCATTATGAGGATTTACATACAGCGGTTCAAAGAGGCCATGTTTTTTTTCCCGTAGTATCACACTTCTGTGATCTGAAAAACTCTTAAAAACATTTGCTTTTTAAAATGATTGCACCCATGGCATTTATGGCATTCCATATTTGCATGTCAGTCATTAAAACATAAAAATGAAATAAAATTCAGTGGGTCAGTAGGCTTCTTTGATTCCACTTCACCCGATGACAAGCCCATTAAAAATGCATGCAATCAAAGAATTGGGAGTACGCTCTAGGCAACTTTCATTGCAGTATGCCCATCTGGGCATAAGACATCTTCTATTCAAGTGGGAATTTGGGGCTTATGGCGGTGTTCAGGGTTCAACACAAATATTTACAATAATGCAAATATCTACCTAAAATTTCATGGAAATTGGGTGGTTTGTTTTCAATTTATCGTGTGAGATTGACATTTTTGGCCTGAGTCTAAAAACACATGGTGCATGGTGCAAGTGGAAAAGCACATGAGGGGGGAGGAGGATCCAATCTTTGAGGGAGACGAATGAGCACATTTATGAAATGAAATTGACTGAGCACAGTGTATTTTATAGCAATCTGCCTTTTCCATAATGATTCATCATGAGTACAGTTGGAAACTTTGGGGATACTGGTAGCACTAGAGCAAGTCAGGCATAAAAACAGTGAGAATGATCATTGGGGGACCATGAATGTCCACACAGAATTTCATAGTAACTTTACTTCTAGAAATTTATCTCGCTATAGCTAAAAGAGTTGAACTGAGTTTTGAATGAGTTTTATGGGCTGATTTTGGCCGATCCATCCCAGCAGCACTTTCATCTGAGGAGCCGTTTCATCTGCGAGACCTTTTTGTTAATTAATGCAACTGCCTTCGAAGCTCCTGTGAGACACGTTTTGTTCTGAGTCTGAGTGAAAATCAAGCTTAATTGACCTTTAAACTGATATTTAATATTTGCCAGATTGCAGCATAGGCTTTTGAGGAGCTCTTACCCTGTTGCTTTCTGTCAGTTTGAGTCGCCATAAATAACCAACACAGACTATAAAACTGGCCTTCACTCTCACTCACGTCCTGTAGACAGTAGTCGGTGCCTCATTCCATACAGCCAGCTGTGTAAGAGCCAGTCTCACTGTGGATCTCCCTGTATTTGAGTGTAACAAATCTCATTGCCAGTGTATTTCATGATCTAAATTAAAGTTTCTCTTCGCAGTGAGGCATCTTGGCCCTGGTCTAATGCAGCCTGTTGAGTTACGTGTACTAGAAGTCATTGAAGAAGTCAAGCATTTTATAGGCAAACTATCAAATGCAGCTCAAAAAAAAAAAAAAAGATTATAATCTTCCCATTTGGCAACCAAATCACAGCATCCATCCTTTCAGTGAGGCGCAAGGCATCAAGGACAAGCACCAATTTCCCAGGGAGTGAAGGAATACACCAGGTTGCCTTTTTATATGCAATTCCAGATGCCTCATTAGGGCTTGATGTCTTTCATCATTATTCTTTCATGTAATTCTGTGCCACACAGCATCTGCACTCTTCTCACAGTGTTTGTTATTTATGTAAATCATTTTCATCAAAAAGCAAATAAACATCCTCTGAAAAAAAAAGGAAATTGAAAATCACAAGGTGAACAGACAACATTGGCCAAATCCTAAGGAGTTTATAACTTACACAATTAAGAAACGGAAACACCAGCTGTCTTTTTCCATTTACTCAAGCAGGTGTCTCCCACACATTTCCATTTTAAAAATGCTACATTTGTAGGCTCCTGTAACCACCATTTGTGTTCTCATTCCTTTTTACCGTTTAAACTTAGAACCAAAAACTGTAAATTTGACTTCAAAGGTTCAAAATGATTTCCATTGCCCACAACACTATTGTATGTGTAAAAAATGGCATTTTGATTCTTATTTTCGTTTATTTTTTCTTCTATGCCTCCGTGCCGGTGACACCCCGGGCCAGAGGCATTATGTTTTTCAGGTTATCGGCCCGTTCGTCCATCCCATTCTCGAGAGTGTGATATCTCAATAACGCCTTGAGAGAACATCTTTAAATTTGGCAAAAACACTCACTTACTGGTCAAAGGTCAAGGTCACTGTGACCTCACAAAACACGTTTGTTTGCCATAATTCACAACATACATTCATATGCTAATTATGACACAATTTAACTCAAATGTCTACAAAGATAAAATTAAGTGATGATATTTTATATCTAAAAGGTCAAAGGTCAACTTCACTGTGACATCATAATGTTCTGCAAAAACACTTCTGGCCATTATTCAATGCTGAGATCGTGAATGTTAAAAACTCACCTTAGTCGATTTAAAGCCCCAAGAAGGGATGGAAAGAAAGTGGTAAATGACATTTAAAGTTCTCAAACACGCATGAGCTGACATTAATATAATAATATCGGACTGCATCAAACAAAAAACAAAGCTTGCCACGGAGTTTGAGGACGCTCCACTATGTTCATCAGCTATCTGCTTGGTCCGTCTACTGTCTGATGATAATGGCAGAGATATGGTGATGGAGATGTACAGTGGATTTTTACTGAGATTGAACCAAAACAGGAAAGTTGTGGGACCAAAAAACCCAAAACACTGAGCTGAAAGATGCTAAAATAGAGCTGTCTGTGCATTTGTCACAAGATGTGACCCTTTTCACCTTACACAGTCTGATTTGGTCCATTCTAAATATAGTGATATATTGAAGTATAGCTTTAAGTTTACAGGTAATTTCATCATCTGATGACGACCATGTGATATGGTTTGAAAGCTGAATAGACTTTTGTCAACTGTAGTTTTCAAGGTTAAGAAAAAATGTTTTTGCTAAATCTGACAGATCTGAAACAACAAAACTATGAAAGTTGTGCAGATAAAAAAAAAAAAATCTCTCCTTTGTAGCTTTGATTTATTGCACCTTTTTTTTCTTCGTCAGCTCTGACATTTGGTTCTTTTGGTTATGATAACACTGTAGTCATGAAAGTAATTGCAGAGGTATTGCTAAAAAAAAAAAACTGATCAAATGGAACAAATGTGAGCGGTCGAACATGTTCTAAACAACCTCAGAGGCTGGAAGAGAGTGTGAGAAGAGAGTGTAAATGGTAATATTAATACCCAAACTGTCTGTAGTAAACATCATTCACACTTTACAGAATAACTTGAACTCTGGTTGAAAGTCGCATCAAAAAAAAAAAAAAAAAAACACCAGCAATGTTAAATAGTTTTTGAAAAACACAGTGGTAAACATGTCTGAACCAGGTGACTCTCAGGTATTGCCATGCAGCGTGTACACAGGTGGGTGTTACCTTATTTCACCGTTTTTCACTTTGCAGAGCTGCAGACTCCCAGAGAAGCCCGACTCAGCTTTTACTTGATTGTTGTTGCTACCTCTAAACTCAAAGTTTATGGGGGAATAGAAGAAAAAAGCTCAAGACACGTCTCGCCGTCTTTATCTCCAACGGCCCAGCTGAATGGGATTACAGTGTATTTTGCATTAGAAATCAACCCTTGCCGCTCTGTCTCAGGTTTGTCAACAACACAAAGTAAAGCTACAGCCCATCTTTTAATCATCCTGGTAAAAAAAAAAAAAGGATACATAATGAATTATTAATGCATCTGCATCCAAGCAACAAGGTGCAAAGATGAAACCCAAGTAGTAGTGTAAAGAGCTGAAAGATCTGCATACAAAGTGACACAATAGCTTCAGACAGTCTCCATATGGGGCTTTGGAGCTGGTAAAATTGAAAATGAAAGCACAGATGCTGTCGCAATACATCGGGGGATCACAATTCAACAAAGAGTCTTAGAACTGTCAGGATGTGGCAACAGGACTCTGACTAGTGTTACTACGGAGACGCACCTTCTGACAGCTTCACTTAGTGCATCATCCCTATTTTTATGGGAGCCAAATTATCATATTTCATATGTCAGTCAAGTATAAAAAGATGGGTGTTATCCGCTGGCTAAAGCAACAGTGTGAAGTGTTTTTTCACTTTCAGAGAGATAATCTGCTTTATGAAGTACTTTTTGATTAAAGACTTTAATAAGTTTCAATCCATTTAGCCCTCTTAAAAGTAATCAAACTCAGCAAATGCCTCAGTATCCCGTATACTTATCTTTTAATGGGTTATTTTAAAGGGTAGCGCTAATCCAAATATCTAAATTATTATCAAGATACAGCAAATCATATTGATGTTAGACTGTGTGCATCTGATATAGCTGCCTCATCTATCGCTGCAGCCATGCTGAACCCTTTAATTGGCCTCTGTGACCTTCTGCTCACGGCGCACAGTCCTGCTCTGAGGCTCTAACCCGTCCGACCAAATTCATTATTTGAAACAAGACAAACATTTTAAGCTCACGGTTTTTTTATTACCTTGTAGCTTCTGTGTCGTAAGCTTGGTGTCAGACACAATTACTGCACACCTGATAAGAATCAGCTGTGAAGCCTGACACCGCAGTGGTTTTACATTTGTGGAATATCAAATCTAACAGAGTATCAGCTTGTGGGATTCATCAGTGACACTGATTGAAATGAAAAAAAAAAAAATAGCAGAGGACCAGTGAGTGTAACAGTCACTGCTTGAGGCGGAGAGACACATTATAATTGCTGGTTAAGGATTCTTATTGTCTGCGATCTACATGAGTTGCTGCCTGTTCACATGGAGATTATTAATCACTATTTTTAGATGAATAATGTATCAATGTATCTTACAGGCTCCCAAATATCACGTTGTGTTTAAAGAGTTATAACGGATAGAAGGATGTGACCAGTGAGATATTTGGTGCTGCAGAGGTTTTGGGCCTGATTTTTCAAGCAGAAGAAGAAAAAAAAATGAATACCATGAAGTCCATGAATACTGCCTAAAAGAATGAGCATAACTCATGAACAGATAAAGTTCGAAGTGTTGAAGTTTTCTTTTGTTGTTATAGTTTTCAGTGTATTTATCTATAAAATAAGCAAAAATTGAAGGTCGGTGTATTGGTTTCTTTTGTTTTATTGGCTACTATCCCCTATTATACTGTACAAAGTCTTTATTGAGTGACTTATATAATTAGCGGAGGTTGTGCTGATTCTGAATCTGTGTAGCACTTGGTCAAACTTGTCAAAAATGACAACTTTATAAGGTGAAAAAACAGAAAAGTCTTTCTGTGGGCTCAAGAGGGCATCTTTGTGCTAATGCTGCCCGAAACTGTGATCTCTCCATTTAACCGCATCTCAGTCAGGGGAAACTTAATTTTCAGTGAACAAATAAAAAATGTTATTGCCATGTGCATAAAGATTGATTGAACTAACACTGAGCTTCATTTCAATCAGGAGAGACTTTATTCTGAGTGAACAAACAACAAGAGAAGAGAAGTGAGAGATGTGAGAGCCTTTGGCGATTAGACCCCATCGTGATGTCATCATATGTGAGAAAGGGGTGTGGCTGAGAAAAGACAGACTGAGGAACAGAGAGGAACAACAAATCAACTAGATATATATCAGTCCTCACCTTCATCAGGCAGCAGGGAATTTCTAGTAAAATACGTGATGAAAAAGTTATACATAGAGATGCGTGCTGGAAAGTAAATCATTATGGTTACATTTATCATATTAAGTAATTCTGTGCATGAAGTCGGGTTGATCGTGAAGCGATGAGGTTACTATAGGCCCCGAAACCATGACAGCAATTGTAGAAAAATGTGAAAATTAAACGAAATGTGAGCTGCATGCCAGAACAAAATTTAAGGTCAGAATGTACAACATAATAAAAAGGTCAGCAAGGATCGAACTGAAATAAAAGGTCATAAGACCGAACTGAAACTGTGGTCAGCAAGAACCAACTTCAATAAAAATGGCAAACAGAAATTTAACAGAAACCGATCCACGGATGTGTTGAGATTTAAAATGCCATATGTCCATACAATACAAATGAAAACCCAAATTGTGCTTTTCAAAAACAGAATCTAGAGTGGCAGCTGCTAAACCTCTCTTTATATAAATCCTGGCCGATTCTAAATATCTATAGAAGGGACTTTGGTTTAGGACAGAGGTAGAAGATGAAAAGCAAGAACTTGAATCAGTACTGGGCTGGCCTGTAGACAGATGCCCCCCCCCCGCGAAAAACAGCAATGAAAGAAATGTAATGAAAAGAGATGCACCAGCTCGTCATGAAAGAAACTGAAACCATTCCAGTGATCAAGCAGATGAAACCAGAAGCGTAAATCAGAGCGACTCCTTACATCTAGAGAGAAGGGATCATGGAGATTTGGCACAGAAGACGCCATGTCCAATAAATGGGAGATGAAAGAGTGCCCCTGAGGGACGATGCGCATGGCAAAGTTAAGGTGCCAGGGAGAGAGAGCAACTCTTAATTTGTGATGTTTTTTTTGTTTTTGTTTTGCCACATATGTAACTGTAGGGGAAGTGGGACCTCGCCCAGAAATCCTTGAGATGACAAACAGAGTCAGGGTGAGGAGACACTTCTGCTGCTAAACAGTACATTTATTGATGTGGAGGGGATGATTGTTCTTTGAACCACGTCGCCACTCATGCTGTGGAGCGGTCTGTATGCGCTGGGGCAAACTGACCAAGAGTGAGCATCTTTCCCAGACAGAAAAAATGACTCTTAATCTTTCTTTAAATTTTTCTCTTTTACTGCATTTATTGTTATGCTCCAAAAAAAAAAAAAAAAAAAAACCAAGGCAAAGTCTTTGTACGTGAAGATGACTATAAAATTGAGTGTATGCGGGTGGAAACATCATTATGTGTGGGCTGTCTTGCTTCAGTGCAACCACTCACAACAAAGCTGTGAGCTGTACCCCCGAGTAAACCTTATCCTTGTTTTCAAACTAGGGTTAAGTGACAATCATAATGATATTTATTCATTGATTTGTTTATTTATTTCTCACAGTTTACCTCAATACAGAACAATGATAAATATTCTGGCTTGAATTAATGTCAAATAGCCCTGGGCTCGCGGTTCCAACTGATCAAAAATGCCGGCCCTTTAACAGCTCTGACATGAGGTAGATAATGCATATTTATGAATTCCATCTGTGAGTATAAAATCATAAATAAGTCAAATATCTTTTTTTCAAAGAGGCTATTTATACATGGGGATCTTAACAGTTTTGCAGGATACAGAGATCATTCCTCGTGTTTACTGTCTTTGTTGTGAACAATGATTGCTTAACACCATGAATAAACGAGAGAGAATTGTAATTTGTTGGGCAGGGGATAATTTGCTCAAATATTATTCAGATGGTAACAGGTACGGAGCAAAGTAAAGTTTCCTCTCTGTGAAGCTCAGCTTTGCTAATTGGTTATGAAGCTAGTTTTTTTGCAACAGCTTTACAAAGGTCAGTGCCCCCTGCAGTCTGCCTTACTGGCTAAGTGTTCGTGGAGCTCCTGAACAAGCAAAGAACTTTGAATCTCACTAAGTGCCTCTGGTTTTGTAATGCGCTCTGCTCCCTGCTCTGTGTTTTGGTGGGAGATCTAATAAGCTGATTATTATTATTATAAATACAGGAATTCAATATGCATGAGCCCTGCCTAATGGCCTGTGCCCTCAATCCAACCCTGGACTGCAGAACAACACAGATGTGTTCCCCTCTACCTTTGATTACCAGTTTTAGAAAACATCTCAAAGTCACCTTTTTACAGAATAAAGTGTTAAAGCTAAGTTGTACAGATGTATTCCTCTAAATAATAAGGTTCAACAGAATATAGAGCATTTTAAAAAGGTCCCATATTTTACAGTTTCAGTTCCAGTGTTTTTATTTGAAGTCTTGATATCCTTAAGAAGATGTATTTGTGGTTTTAAAAACCAAAAACCATCTGGAGTTCTGGTAACAACAGGTTACAGAGTCTCTCTTCTTATTGGCCGACTGTTTTCTGAAAAAATATATAGAAGACAATTTAGGTAAACACTCAGAGAAACCAAATCCTGCAAGGCTGGATGATGGGTCCAGGTGAGCTGGGCTTGGGACATGGCTAAGTGCGGTGACTGTTTTGTTGTGACATCACAAAGTTCGGAAGTCCTGATTGTAACTCAAGGGTTACTTCCTCTTTTCAGTGGGTGGCGCTATGACTCTGAGGTCATATTAGTATGCAGATGTCTTCAGTGTGGGGCTAATATCAAAACATGTGAAATGGGCCAGATTAAACATTGTATATTTGACTTACAACAACTTCCTGTTGTGCAATTTGCAGCGCCGGCACAGACACGCCCTCAAATGAAAAGTACATTTTCACAATAAAGCATCATCAAGGTCTTAATTATTTTCTGACCAAGTTTGAAGTGGGTGTGGTCAACCCTCTGCGAGAAGTACATCACATTGTAAAACATGACATTTCCTGAATCTAAACATAAATTTTGAATCTGTCCCAATCTGATTTTTGCTGCAGTGTAGAGACCAGTGCCGTTCACACGTCACAAGAGCTAGCTCAAAGTTCAGTTAAAATGAAATACTTGTTTCTTATTTCTTCCATTTTGTTAAATGGGCTGCTCTGAGCATGTTACCCATCCATCCCCAGCCGCCAAACATTGCCACATTACCGTAGAGCTACAACTATAGAATGATAGGCAGAGATTACTTTTAACATCCAAGAAAAACTGATTTTGTCACGTATTAAGTAAGGCATGCGTCAGCCAGGGCCCATGATGCAGGAACACAGGAGTAAGGGACACAAAGAAACATCAAAAATCCAAACTTAAGTTCCACAGAGTAAAGCAGGAAAACACAGGGAACTTCAACAGGCGAACTGACCCAGACAAAGGGGAGCAACAAGACTAAATAGACACAAGGGAAGCAAGAGTGACTGAACACAGGTGAAACACATTAGGGCGGGGCAGACAATCACCAAGGAGGGAAACAGGACAAAGACAGGAAGTCAAAACATCAAGAGACAGAGGGAAAGTAACTACAAAAGAAAAAGGAAATGACCAAACTCAAAGTGCAAACATGATACAAAACTCAAACGTAAATTGTTCGTCATGGCAACTAATG
>NW_019525473.1:781328-782006 GCF_002814215.2 Seriola lalandi dorsalis | reverse complement strand
TTGAAGACATTCGCCGTACCTGGCGCTTCGACGATAAGAGGACCAGAGCCTTCCGACTGGAAACAGACCATATGGCAGCCTTCCGCTATGTATGGGACCTGTTCCTGGTCAACTGCAGACAGCGATTCATCCCCAGTGATTGTGTCACTGTGGACGGACAGCTTGTGCCATTCAGGGGTAGGTGCAAGTTTCTACAGTACATGCCAAGCAAGCCTGCCAAGTACGGCCTAAAGATCTTCTGGGTTTGTGATGCACGCATCCCCTATGCAATAGATGGTATAGTTTACACGGGGAGACAACCAGGGGAAGAGGTTCAGAAGAATCTGGGGGAAAACACTGTCCAGCAGTTGTGTAGTAGATTTAGAAACACAGGTCGAAACATCACCATGGATAACTTGTTCACCAGTGTGCCTCTTGCACAGCATCTCTTGGAGAAGGATCTCACTATTGTGGGGACTCTACGTCAGAACAAGCCAGACATCCCTCCTCTGATGAAGCCTTCCAAGTCCAGGGAGGTTCACAGCACAGAGTTTGGATTCAACGACAGCCTTACCATGGTCAGCTATGTCAGAAAGAAAGGAAAAGCTGTTGTGCTCCTGAGCACGATGCACCACGACAAAGTAGTGGATGAAAATAGCAGAAAGAAAAAAACAGAAGTGATCACATTTTACAACAAGA
>NW_019525473.1:711695-781278 GCF_002814215.2 Seriola lalandi dorsalis | reverse complement strand
TGGTTCTACATGTGGTGTCCACAGACAGTTGCTCTCTGCTGATCCTTCCTGACTGATTCTTCTCTAGTTCTGTGTTTTGCTAGTGTCGTTGTCACTACTGGTAGCATGAGGCGGTACCTGCAGCCTGTCAGGTTGCACAGGTAGTCCAGCTCCTCCAGGATGGCACATCCATACCTGAGGTCGCAAGAAGGTTTACTGTGTCTCCCAGCACAGTCTCAAGAGCATGGAGGAGATACCAGGAGACCGGCCGTTACAATAGGAGAGCTGGACGGGGCCGAAGAAGGGCATCGGGATGAAATCCTCAGAGCGATTGTCAGACCTGATGCTGGTGCAGTGGGCTCTGGGTTCCTCCTGCTGCAGGACAACGCCGGGCCTCATGTGGCCAGAGTTAGTAGGCACTTCCTGGGTGATGAAGGCAATGATGCCATTGACTGGCCTTCACGTTCCCCTGACCTAAATCCAGTTGAGCACCTATGGGACGTTATGTATCTGACGCCACCAGGTACTGCCACAGACTGTGCAGGAGCTCACTGAAGCCCTGATCCAAGTCTGGGAGGAGATCCTCCAGGACACCATCCACCGACTCATCAGGAGCATGTCCATGTTGTCAGGAGAACATACAGGAACACGGGGGCCATACACACTCCTGAGTCACATTATGACTTGGATCAGCTTGTGATTTTAATTTTTCACTTTGATTTTGGGTGTGACTATGAATCCAGCCCTCAATGGGTTAATCCATCTCCATTTCCATTGACCTTATTTTCTTCTCAACAAATTATACAATGTACATCAGTAAAGATTTTCAATTTATTTGAATAATTCGATCAACAAGATCCGATGTGTGATTTAACTGTTCCATTAATATTTTTGAGCAGTGTTTGTACCATATGGAATATCCTGGGGAAACGTGCAGTAAGAATCGACATTAAGGAACAGATTCCCTCATTAAGCATCATCATCATAACAACAGCTGCCTACCTAACTACTAAAGATAGTAATAACAATACTGTATGTTCCAAGCTGCTACAATAAAGAATCAAAAAGCCACATGAGACAATAGTTGACGTTCTGAATCTCCCTGTTACTTCAAACTTTCGCAGAACGGCCTCCGCATCTACTTCAATATCATGATGGATGTTCATCAGTGCTCCACATCTGCAGTGTCAACACTGGGCATCAAAGCACCAACGTCCTCCTTTATCTCCTGCTCTCATTCTTGAATCTACACTCATAACGTTAGTGAGTGGATACAGTCAAAAAATAAGACAGCATCTCCTGTTGTCGCGATTTCATTTCCAAGATGTTAAAAAAACAAACAAAATCTTTTTATTTTTAAATGTACGAACAGTGCAAACAGGATTACTGGTATCAGTAGCTCTAGATATAAACCATTATAACCATATCCATTCAGTTCACTGTTCACCAAAAACATGAGCATGTTCAACATGCTCTTTTCATGCATTCATGTTACACACTGGTAGAAACCGTGATAGACAGTGGAATCCAGCCTTTCTGTTTTTTCCTGCACCGTCCTGTTGTTCTGCGTCTCTGTCCTCCACCTGACACGCAAGTCTATCAGTAACCTGCAGCAAGGGTTAGGGTATGTGTTCAGGATTCTAAGAGCCCCGCAATACATTGTATCAGGCTCCCAAGGTGAAAAGGGAGAGACATGGGCCCGAGATTAATTCGAGCCACAGTATAATGAGGCTGCTCTCAGACTTCCCTGGTGAATAAAGACAAATGGCTTTTGTTTGTGCCAGCTTCACCATCTTGCATTGATAACTCCAATAAGTCCATTTAACGTCCAAGTCTCATCTGCCACAGCCACAACAAAAACAAAAGACAGAAACAGTAACAAAAAAAAAAAAAGCGAAACCAACTGTAATTGAGGGAGGCTTTTATTCAATGACAGGGTATTTTCATACTCTAGTGGAAGCTATCCCACGGGGGTGGGTGGAAACAGAGAGAGCGGGGGCTGGTGGATCTGAGATGACAATGCTGTCCTCTCTCTGGAGAAGAGTCTTTCATCAAACGCAACAAATATCTCACTTCCAATCACTTTGCTCTTGGCTGAATGGACATTTGCATGTAAGATTCTTGTGAAGTAGCCATCAAATTAAAGATATTACTTGTCAGGGTCGGGAGATACTGGCATGGATTTGACTGCCACACCGTGAAGTCGTGCCATCAGTGCAGTGATAATTAAATCCCCGATCAATAATCGCTGTAATTGCTTCATCTCCAAGACTGTCGTATGATGGCTGAGGCTACATGACGCCGAGGCTACAAGGTCAGAGCCGTCACATGCGTGCTGAACCAATCATGAATCTAAACCTTAATGCTTTCAAGTGCAGTGATTGGCTGACTGCAGCAAGGCATGACAGTGTAAACTGAAGGACGATGTGTATATATATATATATATGGAAGATGAGGTGCGCTCTCTCTCTCTCTGTCTCTCTCGCTCTGGCAATAAGCTTGTGTTCAACTACTTGTGTTTACTGCTTGATCTGACTTAATCTTCACTCAATACTGCCACATTCAAAGATCACGACAATTCTTTTTTTTTTTTTTTTTAAAGTTGTTTTGTTTTGGCCATTTTATGCCTTTATTGGCGTAGTGGACACGGACAGGAACTGCAGTGAGAGAGTATTGCATTTGCTGCAATGACAGTCTCCGGCCGGCTGACAGTCAAACTCGCTGCTCAGGACGTCAACAACAACTAACTTGGTGTGTAAAATACTATTACCAGTGAGAGGAAATGATGGGGAAAAGTACAAAAATGAGATCCAAATTGTAATAAAACAAAAATGATCCTGTAATACACCGGTAGGAAACTGATTTTTCCAATGAGTCCAATGGGGCCAAAGATAATAGCAGCCATGTAACTTCTTGCAATGACAAATAACACGGCTCTGTTTCATTTCAAATTCCAATCAGGTCATGTCACGTTCGGAAAACAGCAGCGCATGATTCCAGGTAGGTGATCACAGTCAACAAGCAGGTTGACCCCGAAAGTTTATCTGCAAGGCAAAAATGAATTTGTAATGAATGTGTTCACAAAAAAAAGAGCTTTTAAATGGGTTAAAACTGGACTGTTTAAAAATCATCTCAGGTAGGAAATCCCTCATTGGCGGTCATGCTAATATCACATCTGTTTATGGTACGTTGGCCAAAACTATTCAGACGCAATCAATCTAAGATTTTTTCTGTCAATCACCGCGGCGCCTTCGACTCAGAAAGCACAGCAGGGTCAAATTAACAGAAGACCAGATCTCTGAATTACCTCCCACGTCACATTAGGTCTGGTGCTGTTTTTCCCTGATGAAGACACAATCAACCAATCAAGACTTTGTAGGTGGGATTAAGAATAGCAACAGCATCTTCCCACGTCAGAGAGAAAAATAGCTACAATCATGACAGATGGCGACAGGCATGGACCAGAGTGAAAACAACAATGTTACATTTTTTTTCAAATTCTGAAATTGCTGTGAAAATTATCAACTGCATTGGATTTTCAGTTCACACCAATCCGTCAGTACACAGTCATTCACTCAGTACTGACTGCAGGACAAAACACAGTCATTAACTCTGATAATAAACCTTCAAGAGCACAAAGAAATACTTTCTGTAGCTTTTGGCAAGTAGGGGACTAGTAATGCACATTTTTACATTTTGTATGTCATATGTAAAATTACTGTTTTACTTATTTTGTTTGTTGTTTTTTGTTTTTTGACAATAAACAAATGCCTACATGTGGCAGCACGGCGGGGCAGTGGTTACTGGTTGGAAGCCGGGGCTTTTCTGTGTGGACTTCCTCGTGCCTGCATGGTCTTCCTCCAACAGCCCAAACATGCGCAGGTTTAAGATAACTAAATGTAAGTGTGAATGTGAGCGTGAACTGTTGTTTGTCTCTATATGTCAGCCCTGTTTTTTATTTTACATCTGTACGCTTTTTGTTTGCATCTGGAAACAAACTGCTGTTCCATATCACCAAGATTGTCTTTTTTCATCTACGTAACATTGCTAGGATTCGGTCTTTTCTATCTAAGACTGACTCTGAAATCTTAATTCATGCTTTCGTTTCATCAAGACTTGATTGTTGTAACGTTTTGTTTTGTGGTCTGCCACGTTCTCGTATTAAAAGCCTTCAAATGGTTCAGAATGCTGCAGCTAGAATTGTTATTAAATCCAGAAAATTTGACCATATTACACAGATTTTAGCCTCCCTTCATTGGCTTCCTGTTCAGATCAGATCAGACCTTAAGGTGCTTTTGATGGCATATAAGGTTCTCGGTGGACTTGCTCCTTCATACCCGTCTGATCGGCTTAAACCTTATACTCCATCTCGTGCTCTCCATTCCCAGAATTGAGGGCTCCTGTCTGTTCCCAGAGTTAAAAAGACATCTGGCTGCAGAGCTTTTTCCTATCAGGCCCCTCTGCTCTGGAACAACCTATTGCTATCACTGCACATTGTTGTTCTTTTTCTCTGTGCTCTCTCCTGCTCTCTCTCTCTCTCTCTCTCCAACCCAGCCAGTCGAGGCAGATGGCCGCCCACCCTGAGTCCGGTTCTGCTCGAGGTTTCTGCTTCTTAAAAGGAAGTTTTTCTTTGCCACTGTTGTCTAGCACTTGCTCTCGGTGGGAACTCTTGGGTCTCTGTAAATAATATTATAAAGAAGTCTAGACCCGCTCTATTGGGAAAGTGCTTTGAGATAACGTATGTTGTGAATTGGCGCTGTACAAATAAAAATTGACTTGAACAAACTGCTACAAATACATAACACAACAAAAGTAGCTAATTCAGGCTATTTATCAGGAGGAACTGTGTGAATGCATCACTACACACCGCATGTGCACAAGCCCCTCACTCAGCAATATTACACACTCGCCTACAGTCTTGATAACAGCTAAATAGGAATATACAAACACAGCCATTAGCTGGTAACATTCCAGCAATGTTCATTTGTACCATTGTTTTGTGCAATTACAGTGACTGGCAGATATGCGAGAGCTGACACTGTGGTACGGCGATTTGCTTACACCAAACGGTCTATGACTAGAACAAGGGGCAGGGAGGCAGGAGCGACGCTCGTAGCGTTCTAACCTGTGTGCTTCTGTTCTGTAGACGCTTACATTGACTCATCAGGTGAACAGTGTAATTTGCAGCAGACATCATCTTCTCTGCACCCTTCAGTTCACAGGAGTTCCATCACCCAGAGAACAAACGTGTTGATGTACAAAAATACATTTATTTGAAACAATTTCAAAATGACAGCTTCTTTACCGTAGAAATATCGAAATAAAGATGAAACAGAACATTACTGATGATGCATGCATTGCAGATTTTTTTTTGTGTACTGAAGAACATTACAGTGCTTTTGCCCTCTGAAAGATCACAAATGCAAGAATCTCTTTTATTTTTCAGGTGTGGATTCCCACCGGAGGTCTGGGTCTTACAGTATAATGTGGCATTTAGGATAACGGATGAGACAGTGATTTCCAGTGATCAAAATGTTTGATTGAGTGAACAATGAGGAAGTAAACATGAGGAAATTACCCAAAGGATACGAGTTTCTTTCACTGGTGACAGTTGCAGTGTGTGTGTGTGTGTGCAGATAAAAAGCACAACAATTTTAGTAGCTATTCTTTACTTTCTTTAGACTTTTAAGGAATGGCAAACCCTTAGCCGGCAACAGCTGCTACAAAGCATTATGGTCTGGTTGTAGTCATCATACATTCTTCACAATTTCAAAGGGGTCCATGAGTAAAAAAAAAAGAAAATAAAAAATGCAATAAAAGTATGATTATAGATGTGAGCAGCACAAACTTTTTGATATTTCTTTTTCTGTTTCTCCTAATCCTGCTTTGATAATAAGAATCAGAACAAAGTGACGCCATCAAAGCCCCCACCCAAACAAAATCCAGCCAAGCAAACAACCCTTTGCTTATGACATGTGTTGAATACAACAAAGCTTTAAAACAATCTTTGTTCAATGTGTGTTCTGTCTGCAGTAACAAGGCTCGGCTCGGCTGTTTGGTTTGAGATGAGAATACTCGGTTCGAGGTAATGCATACGTGATGTGACAGCCCACATCTCAGCGCAGTGTTCCCCTGACCCCCCCACTTCTCCTGCAACTGCTGTTTTTTACTGGAGCCGAGCATTGTGGGAAAGCTCTGCATTCTGCTCAGCTGTCCGGCTTTTACGAGATCACCATCACGGCGTACACCGCGAGGCCGACGCGGGTCGACTCGAGGCCCGCTAACCACCGGAGAGGACAGCACAGCACCGGTGGAGAGTTGCATGCTGGGAGGACACTACTGTATAGCACATTGAGTTTACACCTCAAATGAGTGAATCTGGTTGTGGAGGGAGTCTGACGGCACTAGGGGGGGTGGGTTAATGCTGTAAGCCCAGCTCGGTTGTACTGTATCTGCTCTCCTTGTACACTGTGAGATGTTCACATGAATACAAACTGTTGCAGTCTTTATAACTAGGGACAATATTCTGGTTTTGTCACATGAATGAAAAATGTTTGGGAGACTATTTTAGCAGTGTGCAGATTGTGCAGAGAGGGCAAATAATGATGAAGGTCTGTGATAACTAACAAAAAAAAAAAAGAAAAAACACTCTTCATGCTGCATGGAGCAGACACTTCAAAACCCCGAGCAACTGACTAAATAAGAAACACTGCACTGAAGGGGTTTATCCCAAATTACCACCATATCCACTTATGAACAAAATAATAATGAGCTGATGAATTCAATTGAGATTTTGTGATGTTCTGCATTCAGTTGACTTGAAACATAAGGAATGCTATATCATCTAAAATAACAATATGCTATAGACCTGCTTAAGTTTGGATTACATACCAAGAGGTTTCATTTTTATCATGAACAAGTCACTAGATTTATAAATAACTAAAACTAAAAGATTCAAATTAGATCACATTTTGTTAGCTAAGAGGCCAGAAACAACTTTAAAGGAAGTCTAATTGATGTGCACAGGCTGATGGCAGGAAATGTATCTGGCACACTAAAATAACCTTTGTGACCAAGGTCCAATTCTTAAATAGTAGTTTGATGAGCTTAAACAAACAGGTTTAAATGGGAGATTATGAAAAGTGAAATAGATGCGATGCGATCAGTAGGACTGTTTCAGTGGAGAGGACTCACCACTGTTGTTGGTTTTGTCGAACTACAAAAGAACAGTTAACTCACAATCCTAAAGTGCTGTTACAGATTGATGATTTGTTTTCCCTCCCAATCTTTGGCTGAGTACCAGCACTGGTTTGTAGAGAGCACATTAACCAAGAGGCAGAAGACAATTTGGCTTGTCGTCAAGTAACTTTTTAAATTAATATGAATTGGCCACAGCAGATGTAATCTGCAGCCACTGATATTTTTCATTTGTACCGCTGAAAGCGATTTCCAGTGCCGGCTAAAAATTAGAAGTCTGCTCATGTTTCTTAAAATGTTTTTTCACATACTTTTGCCAAGTAATAAACAAGAACAGGACTATTGTATGTATTACAGCCAGGTTAGCAGCTCTGTGAGGCTGTAGCCTACGTTAGCACAACAGTGCTTTGAGCTAAATGCTAATGTAAGCATGCTAATTTGCTCACAATGATGTTAACATGATAATGTTAAACAAGTTTATACTTATCATTTTCACCGATTAGCGTGTTAGCATGCTAACACTTGCTAATCAGCGCTGCATAAATGAAATGCAAATCACTGGACACTTTGACCTGATGATGGCACTGGATGAAAAGACTGGGGATCACAAAAGTCTTTACAATTCATCCCAGAGGAGGTCAAATGTCTGTGACAAAATTTCATCCAGAAGCTGTTGAGGTATTTCATGCTGGACCAAAGTGGTGGACTGACTGACTGGTTGAAAGGAGGGAAGGATTAAAAAGTTTAACCAAAGATACGCATCACAACTTGGCAGATTTCAACCAGCATCCGTTGAAAACAGTTATCAGAACCAACACTAGGCCGACTGGTATTTTAGAGGATGTAAATATGAATGAATTGGAATGAATGCCGTCATCTTTCTCCTAACATGTGAATACTGTGAATTTGATCACTGGTAGCCACAACATAAGGAACCTCTTCATAGTAATTCAGCTTTTGTTCTGAGGCCAAATCACAGCCACTGAGTCAGAGGCAAAAGCAGTAATGCTGATGGCAAAATAATGTTTGGTTCAGATAGTTTAAAGACTTCATGACTAGACTAGGCTTTAAAGTCATCTTTGTAAAAATGTTCCAATACCTACTGTATATGTCTGATGAAAATATAAACATATTGAACGTGATAATGTTCATGTTGATTCTCTTCGTTTAATTTCCGGGTAATGGGTGGAAGTTAAATCTGTAATATGCCAATACAGTTCTGCTGCATCAACCTGCCTTAACAGATACACACTGTCTTCTAGATAAATATCACCCAACTGTAAATGAAGAAAATAAGAGCCGAACAGAAGTCTAGGCAAAATCGATTGGGGTCTTTTGATGAATGATTAGAAAATAACTATTTACAACACTTGCTTATCTACAACACAGAAATCGTGTCCTCAGTAACTACATGCACAAGTCAAGGACCTTAGCAAAACAAAGTTGATTTCTTTAAGTAATGTTTGACTTTTTAACACACTTTCAAAAACAGACCATTGTGAGATCTTCTGTCGTTGCCATGGTAACTCAGACTACGAGCATGTAGAAAGTAATAATATATACATTTAACAGAACAGATGATGATATTGTACATTTCAATAATATTCCCTGTTTGATTGAAGACTCAGACATTATAGTCTATATATAGGCAGAAATGATTTTCAAAGCAAACTCATTAGGAAATTTACATAACTCCTCATAGGTTTCAACGAAAGATATTTCACTCTGCAAATGAATGTCGTTATGTAGCTTATACATCCACAAAACTGAGTAAGTTTTGCCAGTAATTACAATAATCTCATTGAGTAAGTTGACATTTGCTGCATGGATGTTGTTGAACGAGACATCCATGCAAGTCTGTATAAATGAGGTCCCTTAGAAAACTATTAACATCAGTTGTGTTGAGAATTACAAAACAGAAAAAAGAGAACCCCCAACATTGTAACACTTCGCTCTGTACATAAACTCGTCGCGTTCTCCCGCCTTACACGCTAGTACAGTTTGGAATCTCCCTTGTGCTCTCACAGGCGTTTCCGACTCCCCCTGAACAGAGAGGAATGAAACAAAAGAAGAAAAACAAGCCGAGAACAAAGATGGTTAGTTCCGCATTGTCACTTTAATGCCTGTGTAACAAATAACTTCTTTGATATTGACACTTGGTGTTAATTACTGCATTTCCAACGTGCTAATCAAAGGCTCTGAAGCTGTGAAGTACCTTGAAAATTAGAAAGTGAGCCATTATGAAAATTTGTCTCTTTCTATTATGATACCTTTTTAATTTAATGAATGGTCGCACAATTATTACATTATGACACATATTATTCTAACACTAAATTTCTGTTTTGAAATTGATTATTTATTTTGCTTTATGTTTCTGAGGCACCAGAGACAAGGGACAATAATACATAACATACAGCGCCACAGTACATGACTTTAATAAATGGACAAATTATGCACAAATTATAGAGCAATTCCACTAACTTCACATATAAATGTCAGGTCATTGGTCGAGAGCTTGTGATACTGACTGTGTCGTATCTCATGTGGCTCTGGAGGAACATTCTGAAGTCTGAAAAAACAACCCAGATGATGTCATCATAGGTTTTTAGTATCATCAGGGTCATGTCAGCTTTGGCATGAGATAATGACAGTGACAAAAAGCCTGGGGGAGTTGAATTTTAAAGAAGGAGTCTGAGTTGCATTATGGGAAATGTGGTATCCAGTTATTCTGGAGCTTCATTCATATTAAGGACTAAAAATCTGGATATCTTTGTCTCTTCTGAACAGACCATTCTTTTTTAGACTCTGATGTCCCCAGCTCTATGAGGATGTACCCCTTTAATGTAATATGCATTCCCGGACTACAAATCATCATTTCATCTAGAAAATGTCAGAAAATAGAGAAAAATGCACACAACAATTTCCTAAATCCTCAAAATTTTGTGGCTAGGATTCAGGGAATATTTGACATTTGTTTGGTTTTAAAACACACTCCAATGATTAATCAAATATCCAAAACTTTAATGATTTTTTTTCGCTCTTCTCTCTCTGAAAATCGGCCCTTGAAGCTGCTGTGCAGAGTTTTCTTGTAAGCAATCAAAAAGTTATGTTTACATTCTGCGTTATTATTATGCATCTTGTGTGTTCTTTGTTGGCACATAACTAAGTTTCTGCTACAAACTCTTGATCAATGGAACAGCATGAAACCCGACAGGAACGTGTATCACACTGCGTCAAGTGCATCCTCACATGCACTCATGGTACAAACAAGAGAGGGATCCGCTCATAAAAATGTTGCTCCATATCACTTCATGCATGGAAATAAACAGAAATGTACCACCTCTGACCCAAGATGGTGGAATAATTCATCCTGCACTATTAGATCTTCTTCTACTACTGCTATATTTAAATCTCGTCTTTTTTCCAGTCCAGTGTACTTTACAACTGTATTATTATTTTAAATTATATTAGCGTACAGTATTTTTTTCGTCCTCTCATTACAGCACTTTGTTCAGCAGTTATCATTATATTTTCCTATACAGTAGGAAACAGATCTCCTGAACCAACCAATCAAGTCAAGTTGCTACATGATTTTTTTAGCAGGCTGTAACAGGCTGAAACCACTCTACGGAAGATTATAGGTTTAATGCGAGAGGTAACGACGGACGCTCAGCTGAATAAAGCAGAGTCCTGATGGCTTCGGTGTTTGAGGGCGTCCACTACTGTGCAAGAGGTGTTTCTAGTCTGAATTTCAACACCCAAGTCAGAATCAGCTTGCTCTCCAAAGCTGTGAAACTACAGGAGCTTCATCCGTCTTGTAAACCATCACAGAGACAAATGAACCCAAGGATTGCACTTGCCACATTGGACTTGTGCTGCTTTCTGCTGGCACTGCTGCATCGTACAAGGTTAGAGTAAGCGGTATTTGGCTAATTTGCTTTTCACAACCTGTTGTGTTTGTGCCGGATTGAAATATTCTTTTTAACTAAGTCATATTGTGACCAAATAGAAAAGTGATTAAGGCCGCTGTCTCTGAGCTCCTGCTGGCCTTTTGAATCCCAACGCTGCATGCGTAAACATGTTGGTTTAATTAATTATTCACTGTCCTCCGTACTGCAGGACTTGCTGAAATCTATTTTTTTTTCATACGGTAAACCCCTTCCAGGACTGTCTCTACTCTGTGGCTCCCTCTGCTTTCCTCTTCTCTGAATAATTAAACATTTCTAAAAAGGAGATTAAGTTGCCAATTCTCTATTTCAAAAATAATTCAAATGCAACAGCTAACGTATGCCTGGGGGCTGAATCTGCACACATTTATTATGTGCATTAGCAGGACGGCTTTTATCTCCAACACAAAGAAACAAATCCTGTCTTTGATCAGGAAGCCACAATACCTTTCACGGAACTGTCTAACAGAAATATCAGCAGGTAAACATTTTGACTGATTCCATACTTACTTTTGACCCTGGAATCCAGTTCCTTTTCCATGAGTTCCTTGGATGTGGAGAACTCACTCAGAGTGATTTTAGGCGTGCTGTCGCCCTGGCCTACTGAGCCAATCATCTCCTGCTCCTTCTCCTGGTTCACCTCAGCATATATGTTGATCCAAGGGATTTTTCTAAAGATTTGCAAAAGAAGAGATTGACAAATGAGCCCAGAGCAATGTTTGAAAACCAGCTTGTGTTTCTGAGAGATGTATTCATTCTTTATTTCATTCTTTTCTTAGAGTGAAAGCAAAATGTCGGTCACTTTAAGATGACAAACGTTTGTTAAAAAACCACTTAAGTGTTTCACTAACCTCAAAGGAAATAGTTCCGTTGCCATGTGCTGATAAGGACATGGCAACTTTCAAAGTTATGGTGATTATAATTATACCTCAGTAACTAATTTATAGGCAAATTACAGTAGCATTGGTATCTTTTCCCATCTACATTTACAACACCTAATAAACATCTTTATTTAGTCACTAACCAATTTATTTCCAATTACTATTCATTTTAGTTATTAATTGCTCTGTTTTGTCAACTGTGAGACTTCTTGAAAAATGCATCCTCTTTAGACTAATGGGAAAAATTTCATATCCATAATTAATGACAGCTTTTCCATTTCCCTCAGATTTTTCAAGAGAATCATTTTGAGTATGAATAATTTATTCAGCAAATAACAGCCGAGGCACAGCAACCGCATATTAAACCATTTAATGGTCCTTTTCTCTGCATTTTATCACCGATTAGTGTGTGTGCCTCATGCACAGGAATCCTAGAAGTATGTTTACAACGTCTGGTGGGACTTGTCAAATCAGGTTTCCTAACACAACTGTAATTGATTGGTCCAGACCATGCTCATCTGGCATCATCAATAATGGAGGATATGGTAATAGGTATATGGCTCTATATGAACGTGCTGTATGTGCAGCAGGTGGAAGTAACCACAGAGCTGTGTACCTCTTGAATTTGTAGATAAGAAACACTGCTAGGCCCAGGAACACGACCGATAGGAGCATCAGCATAGCCGAGCTGCTGTGTCTGGGGTTGGAGTCCACCAAGGGTGCTGTGGGAGTGGAAGAGAGGACAGGAAATGCTGCTATTGTTACATGCGCTTGAATGTTGTCTTTTACATCTGCCGTCATTACAAATCAACCATTTTGCTAAATGTTGTATATCAACATACTGATGTAAACGAGTTTACACTGTCCCTAATAATAAATACACTAAGTGAATAGCATTAAAAATAAAGCGTGTTGTTGTTGTGTTAAACCCTGTAGATAATCATATATAACATTTTCAGGCTGTTTAGTGTTTGGCTAAAACTGGTACAGTCACATCCAAACGATGTTAATTAAAGTGCACTGCCCTTTATAATAATAATAATAAAACACTGTGTATAATTGTCTTAGGTAGTGCAACATTTACATCATAATTATCCAAATTAATGTGAATTATATGAAAGTAAAGTGGGAGGTTTCCATTAACCCTGTTACAGATATAAGGACTAGATCTGGTACATTTACATCATGGTTTTATCTCGGGTGACAAATTAAAGGAGAAACCTGAATAAATGAGTGGAACAACATAACAACATAACAAACGCAGATGCCTCCACACAGATGCACTGCACTGTGACAGGTATAAAAATGCTGCACATGCCCAGTTGATTCTGATTTTGTATCAAGATGAAATTGATTGTTGGGGCACGAATGGCAGGAGCTGGAGTCACAAAGATCCTCAGCTGGCCACTGTTGCAATAGGAACAGTTGCAATAGGAACAGTGACCAGTGACTAAAGTGACATCTCCATATATATAATTTTTTTTTTTAAGTATTGCAGTTATGAGTGTAAAATTGCTCTTTCTACTGCACTTTCATCTCAAACAAGAAGCCAACCAACCAAACAAGCACTTACTATGATTAATGTCACAGTACATGGTTTTGCTCATAAGGTGTCCACCTTAAATTCTTCTCATTATTTTGAAGAGTGCATTAATGTCTGTCACTGAAGGAAAATCACATTGCATTTTCCTCTGTTTCCGTGCTGCTCTCGAGCCCTTCAGCTCAGAGACGAAGGCGCGTATGCAGCTGACCTTTCCCCAGCAGCTTGAAGGCTTTTTAGACCTTTTCGTGGGAGGTGAAATATGAAGAGGGATCCAGCTGGGTACACCTCCAATGTCATTAGAGTGCAGCACACCACGGAACGTCACAGAGCAGCACATGCCAGCCCGTTAATACCTAGCACTTTCAGCTACAGACAACTCCTGGCTGTGTGCCTCCAGAGACCGTGTGTCTAATAAAACCAGCCAAGCAATGAATACAATGTAAGATCTGTCCAGCAGTGGGGCACGGGAGTTGCTGAGGACTACCAAAGCCTGAGCCTGTAAAACAAGTTTCCCCGTACCAGCCACGTTATTTACAATCATTGTGGCTGTATGAATCTAGCATTGATCTGATACTTATAACAGCAATTTGTTTTTTGGCAGGAGTAGCTACATTTTGAGGGTCTTGAATGTCACCCCACCTTCCCATTTCCAGCAGTTAAGAACAGCTCCTGCCCTTAAATTCTACAGTGTTCTTTCTCAAGGACTAAATAATCAACATAATTATACTCAGTGTAACACTCATTTTGTGGTTGGATGGCTGTAAAAGAAATAGAACAGATGTTCAGCTTTTGATGGCAGGCATAAAAGATCCCTCGTCTCAAGGAGCCCCACTTAAAATCAAACCCCTCCCATATTCCCCTGTGTTCCTTTGCCTGGATGGCAGCAGACTGACAGGAATTTTAATAGTTGGACCGAAGAAAAATTCTTGTTTTCAAAACACTGTTATTACAGTACATTTCAAAATGGGAACTAGAAAATGGTAAGTGATAATTAAATTACCCCTGAAAGTTATTTTATGGTTGATAACTTAACGGCAGAACTGGAAGCAGTGAAAGCAAACGGTTCTTACCCAGTGTTAACTGTGTGTTGTATACAATCACCCTCACACCAGGCTTGAGCTCGAACTCCACCAGATTTTGGTTCAGTGCGCTTACAATAATATCGGACACCTGTAAAACAGATACAGCGTGGCATTTTGCAATAAGAATAATACTGTTTGATAAGATTTAAGCAATTTGTGATGTAGAATCTAGTCGAAGTCTCCCTTACCTGCTCTAGCTCCTCCTCACTCTTTTTCTTGCCCTCTGATTGGTTCTTGTGAGGTAACAGGAAGAGCTCAGCGGCTGTTGGAACTCCAGGGAACACGGCTACAAGGAACTGCTCCTCTGGGAAGTCAGACACCTGTAGCGAGACAGATATATAGGCCTCATTAGCTCTCACACTGTGAAAGGTGATTGTTACAAATAGCTTCACAATTTAAAAACGTGCCGTTGTGCTGTGCCCATGAATTCATATAGTCACATGAGCGCAGGCAGAACACTCTCGTCCAGTGGCTTATTAAAGCTCCCATATTGTATAAAGTGAGATGTCCATGTGTTGTTTGGTTATAAAACAGGTATATGTTCTATATTAACACTGTGAAAGTATCAGAGCGCAGGATTTAGTTTCTCCGAGTGTTTAGCTGAAATCTACGATATTTTTACTGAATCACTCAGAAAACAGTGAGCCAATCAGAGGAGAGGCTCAGAGCCTCCTCTCTTCTGATTGGATCACCAACCTGTTACTAAAGCTCCGGAGAGAAGCCTTAGAGAGGAGACTCAGGTTCACTGCCATACTCAAAAGGATGTGTTGGATATATGTTACAGTGAGAAAAATATACCATGTGAGTGTAGGGATGGGTGTACTCGAGTTGACTGAACTAGATCGCATGCCTTCCTTCATTTCATGAGCTACAGATCAGACTGTGTGCACTGCACTGAGGCAAAGACAGACAATTCTCTTCATATGGCACATTTCATCACAAGCAAAATCAGTATGCTTTACGTTTAAATGCACACAGCAGATCTTTACATTTCAGTATAATGCTTCTTGAAAAGTTACTTTTTAGTCTTAAGAGAGCTTGATTATGTACTCAAACTCTCACTCCAGATATAATTGCCTGCCTGAGTCCCTGCTGGATGCTAAGTGGTTATATACACTCAGCACTCAAGCTCGAAAAGCAGCAACTGTTCAGATGTTGTCTATGATGTTCAAATAGCAAGACTTTTTTTCACCCTCTTCAAGTTTTTCATGCCTTCAGGTTGTACTTGAGTCACCGCATGTAATTTATGCTTTTTGAACAAATGCAGAATATGCGTTTTGTTTCAATCTATTCAAAACATATTTTGAATAAGTGTTTAAAAAAATACAAAGTAATGAAATATTGCTTTTGCTAATTGTTATGCTTAATGTTTTAAAGCTGAAACTGTGGTTAGTGGTAACTGATGCAACATTCAAACTGCAGCAAGGGTTGCTTTAGTTTGAGTTGCATGCAAGGTTGAATGTAGACCTGTTGTATTTTTGTTTGAAGTTCACATGCGTGTATTCTGCGGTAGCAGAAACATATGGAGGAATGCCACCTGGAACACCATATTATACAGCTCTGATTATACCACAATACAACCTCCCTCTGACTGGTCTTTCTAATTTCATTTCAGTATTTAAAAGAGCTTCAGCATTCACCAGTGTATTAGTGTTTCAACCCAACATCACCACATGCTGGGAACCTGGCAGTGGAGTAACTGTACATTCAGGTAACTAATGTTTCCCCTCACAACTGCTGCTGCTCTATTCTGCTCAGAGAGAGAGAGAGAGAGACAGAGAGGGAGAGAGAGAGAGAGAGAACCAGAGAGGTGGAGAGATGTGCAGAGACATGGAAAGAAAGGGCGAAAGACACAGACGGCAACAGAGTGTTATGTCAATACATGATGACATTTATGTCTAGTCCACAAATGTAAGAACATCCCAGTTTTCCGAGTGTAATTTATTGGAAAAGAAAAGAGAACAGGGTGGCAGGTTTTCACTCAGACACAGTGTTCAAATTGTACAAATGTGCAGAAGGTTCAGTGCCAATGTTTCACAATTGAATGTTCCTGTGCTTTTCACTTGATTACAGACAGATTGTGGTGATTTTAATAAAAATGCTGGCAAATGGTGCCAGACTGGTTGTAAATCTAGGACTCAGGACGTCAGGACATCAAAATAAGATGCTTATATAACCATCTACCTCTCTTCCCTTCATGACAGGAATCATGCATCTAAATCTAATGAGCAAGTCATCAGACATTAATGCTATCATGTCATGTTAGTACATTTGGTGATGTTTTTCTATTGTCTTGGACATTCATCAAATTTGTTCATTCATCAATGTAGAGCAAACCAAGAAGCTTGAACGTCAAAAGTAAATATATAAAGTGTTGAGCCACTTCTCACTTGAAGCAAATAAAAGAACAATTTGATAAAAGTTTTTTTTGGCTTTGTCTCAATGTTCAAGGATGACAAAAGCTTATTTTTCTTTTGATAAAAAAAGGTGAAGCCAAGAATGTTTCTGTTTGTGTTTTCAGAAAACCATTTTAAGCCCTTAGCTCTTTTATACGAGCAAAGGAAGCAGGGCCTGGGTGGTAATCATTCTTTATTTTAGAGCCTGTGATGTTTTTATGTTTTCTCTGTGGCCTGGGTGGACAAATGGACTGGGTACAGCCAAAGCACATCAATTATCAAGCACAGAAATCACTATTTGAGTACCAAAGAAGTGGACAAATGATAGCCATGGGCATGACTTGCAATGAGAAAAGGGTTGGTGGAGTGGGTGAATAGGGCAACAGCAGAAGCAATAGCCCCTGAAAAAGCAAACAACCAAAAACCAAAAAAAAAAAAAAAAAAACCCAACATATTCAGACCATGTTGTTCTCACTGCAATCAGTCATTAGCTTAAAAAGCTGGCTGGCTGATGTTGAGTGTTCGCTTTTGATGCAAAAAAAACAGATTGAAATGTGCAAGTGCACAGAGAGGTGAGGCAGTCAGCGAGGCACCTGCTGCAAGTTTATGCGAAGGAATGCTATTTAAAGAAGGTAACCTCCAGATGATATTTACATAGGTAAAACCTCCTCTGGATAATCAAGTGCTCGAGGTCAATTCACTGTAAAACTAGAATTACTGCCTGCGGTTGTGCGCCTCTGCCAACCAGCCAAGTTGCAGAAATATGGTCACGATCTCTCCTTCCTGGGTTACAGCATTGAATAATGGCCAGAGGTGTTTTTGCAGAACATTATGATGTCACAGTGACGTTGACCTTTGACCATATGGATATAAAATGTCATCACTTCATATTGTCCTATTAAGTTACATTGTGTTATAATTAGTGTATGAATTTGTAAGTTATGGCCAAAACTGTGTTTTGTGAGGTCACAGTGACCTTGACCTTTGACCACCAAAATTGAAGTGAATGTTTGTACCAAATTTGAAGAAATTCCTTCAAGGCATTACCAAGATATTACATGAAAAAAAAAAAAACACAGAGTCTACAGCCATACTACTGTATCACTGTAAGGCTTATAATATTGCATGCTAACATTTGCTAATTAACACAGCTGAGGATGACAGGAAAATAGTATTTGGTCATAAACCAAAGTATTGAACAGATTGAAATGTTGACGGTTACGGGACCACCAAAAATCACTACAATCCAGCGTGTGCGGAATATAAATGCTGTATCAAACTTCATGACAATCCGTCTAACAATTGTTGAGCCTTTTCAGCCTGGACCAGAGTGGTTGTCCAATCATCCAGCAGACAGGGTTAGAGTTGCACCCCTAGCATGAAATCACCAAAACTATTAGTCTGGGAACAATGAATGTCTGTATCAAATTTGATTTGTGCCATTCACTTGCGACTTTGTTAACTATTTCACTGGTCAATTAGAAACCTTCTGTTGGAGCTATATGAAAAATGAGAGCAAGGCAACAGGATTCATCCTCTGGGGATCTTCAACATCTGTGGCGAATCTTACGGCAATCCACGCAATTGCTGTTGATTTATGACACATTGACAAATTGGGGTAAAGGGGAAGTTGAGGGGATCACCAAGGTCAGTAGAATTCCTCCTCTGGGGTGCATGAATGTGTGTGTATCAAATTACATGGCGATCCACCCCATAACTGTTGAGATATTTCAGTCTGGATCAAAATGGTGTCCTAAGGGACCAACCTGACCGATGTTTCCATTCCTTGAGCCGTGCTGCCAGCATTGCTACGAAGATGTTTCATAAACTGTACGCTGATGTATTGCCACCACTGCAGAGGCTACACTCCATTGCATAATCTCTGTTCTCTAGTCACTTAAACCAATGCTAATCATTACCAATGTATTAATAAGGAATGTTACTATTATCAGAAATCCAGATTTTTTTCACTTATTCTGAGGAGAATCACATAAAACCTAATGTGCATTCTAGTCATCTGAGAATGAAGTTATTATCAGCATCATGATTGTTTAAGTGTGTGAAAAGAAGAAAATATCACACTACTGTGCGCGATTCACTAAATACAGTATCTTGGTGCCTTTGGGGAAGCAATAAGGAGATGGTAGCTTGATAGTTTGTATAAAGCTTCAAGGGAAGCTATGGGGGAGTATGAGCACTGTAAACTGTATGAGTTTGAGCTGAGAAGTGTTATGGGGATATGAGAGGGAGGTGGTTGAACAAAGAGAGTGGAATGAAATAACCTCCATTACTGAATGCTCATTCAGGACGAGCGGAGGCGGTGGCACTGAAACGAGCCTGTAGGTGAAGAATGCAAAGTCAGGATTTGAAAGATTCAGCATCGGGTAAACACCACAGTGAAACGGACCCGAGCTTTAATTGCACGTTATTCTTTCTCTCATCTCCTATTTTATTGTCAGGGAGCTGTTTACTATGTCGAAAAACCCCTCAGTTGTGGACTGACCTCTGTCTGGAGGAAGAATTCTCAGCCATAACAAATAGAGGAAAAACAACCATGCCTGTCATCCCTTGGACAATATGTTTGGCTGGAAATGAACCTTGTGGCAGCTCCCGCCTCATACACAGATCTACAGCATCTACGTCCCTTTTACATAAAGAGTAGCTGATATCAAACTGTAACAAGATAATGTGACGAGATGAAAACAAACAAAAAGTGACACATAAGCCATTCTTCACAAATGTAATGTAATAAAAACACATATATTGGAACTGCCACCATTTTCACCCACTATTCAATTTTAATATTTCACTTCAAGGGAGACTGTGTAGGGATGGTTATTTATTGTAATCATTGTTCTAAGGTCACTGGTAGATCTCTCTAATGTGTATTGTGAAACTCTGCAGATGACCACAATGAGCCCAATTAACTACAAAAGTGTTCTCCTTACAAATTAGCAGTGATTATCCTCATCCTGAATGACTAATGGCCACGCTACTGTAGGTGTGAAGGAAATAATCACAGAGTTACGGCTCAAGATTCTATTTTTTCTGCAATTCTGAATCAATTCACACATTATAATTTTTGATTCTTGTATATTACGCCTTCTCCTACTAAATTAGTGATGCTAACATAACAAGATGGCCTTGAAGCCAGGGCCAAATTAACCTGAAGTGGGGCTCCTGGGCAAACATGACCTGTGCTAGGCCCTTACTGATCTCTCATTTCTTCCATGCTCTGTATATTTTGTACAGTTTGCATTTATAAAAAAATTAGGATTTTTTTTTCTGTATCTTATTAAAGGATGGGTTAATAATTTTTCAAGTCTGACTCAAAATAATATCCGTGTGCCCTTATGAACACTGGAACAGTTTTTTCTTGTTGTAATCATCTTTTCATACTGGCCATGAAGAGATCCATTTCCCAAATCAATTTCAATGCAAGTGATGGAGGGCAAGTAAATGCATTAGGAAGAGATCACTTATTGGTCAGGTATGAACAGGAGGAATGATTACAACAAGAAAATAATGTCGTATCCTATTCCAATAGGCAAACTATTACATTGTCACCATAACCAAAACATACACAGACTGGTGTGTTAGAAAGGCCAGAAACATAATGACTGACCCCTCCCACCACCTCTTTGCACCTTTGCCCTCTGGAAGGAGGCTCCAGAGCATCCGTGCAAAGTCTGCCAGCCTGAGCATAAGCTTCTTCCGCCAAGCCATCAGGACTCTTAACACACTTCGGATGCTGCCCCTCCCGCTGACACCGTAGCACAGACGAGTGCACAACAATTGCACCAGCACTTTAACAACAGACTTAAAACTTTTTTAAAAAATACACCAGTTTTTAAGGAACTGCACACTTGATAATTACAGACACATAAATGTTTCTCTGTCTTTAATGTGTCTCTGCACTTATTTTATTTTTTTAACTTGTCTGTCATATCCCCTTGACTCGGGGAGAACGATATCTTGCTCCCATGTATTCAAGGACATACTATGGAAGTGACAGTAAATCTGATTCTGATGTGAACCTATCCTTTATACTTACATGTCATGTGTACATTTAAAGAGTTATCGGTTGCTGTAATCATTCCTCCTCTCCATTTTAGTCGTTCAAACATCTTTTTCAGAACATGACTTCATTGTCAGAGATGGTGCTCAGCCACAGTCCTCATTCCATCTTGTGTGTTTCCCTGCTGAGCTGTGGAGGAGGGAAGACTATAGCCGTCTTCTGTAACCTGTAAGTTACACACTTCAGTGAGTGCTGAAACCTCATATTAGCTTTAAATAAACTTTAGAGTCCATATTTGCACGGAACAAGGACTGCTGTGGATTTTGTCTCCAATCTCTTACATTGAAATCATGTTAGGAGGATATCTCTTTAAGGCCAATGTGAACAGCAGGAATGATTCGGGTGACCAATAACTCTCTCAATATGTGTGTTGTGTAAAACAGACTTGAAACTGTTCAAATTACCGCTACATGGTTGTATGGCCCTGCCACCTCCCCTACTGTTCCTGAGATATGGCACTGAATAATGGCCAGAGAAGCATTTTTGTAGAACATTATGAAGTCACAGTGAAGTTGACCTTTGACCTTTTGGATATAAAATGTCATTACTTTGACATTTGTGTGATTAGTTGTCATAATTAGTGAATGAATTATGATGATGAATTATGGGCAAAAACTTGTTTTTAGAGGTCACAGTGACCTTGACCTTTGACCTTTGACCACCAAATTCTACTCAGTTCATGCATGAGTCCAAGTGGACTTTCGTGCCAAATTTGAAGACATCCTCGGAAAATGGGAGGGATGGACGGACAACCTGAAAACGTAACACCTTTGGTCATGGCTATGGCACAGAGGCATACAAAATGTGAACGTCTTGTTTGACCGCTAATTCATTTAGGAATATGAACCATGTAATCAAAATATAAACCGAAATAGTAACTGTGTCACTCTATAACAGCATTAATTCCCTTATCATTTCAATTTATTGTGTGCTTTAATGGCACAGACAGTATAAACAAACAAAAATTTGATTTATGAAATTACCACAAACTAATTTGCCATGGTGTGAATGTGCAGCTGCATGGAGGTCCAGGGCCTCAGGGCAGTTGCCCACTTTGTCTTATTGGTAACCGAGCCTTGTTCTTTTTGCCTGCTGTTATATGACATAAATAGCAGTAAGTTAACAATGCAGCACTGAGACAGATGGTAACTGTCATATTGTCAAAATAAAAACACACAAATAAAACTTGTAGCAGCTTACCATAAAATCCTATAATTCTGCAGCCTACTGGCACAGTCTATGTACTGTGGGCCCAGTCAGTGTTTATAAGAGCCCACATCAGAATTAAAATTTTAAGCACATCCACATAATTTCATCCAAATAATAAAAGAGCTTAACTGAATGAACACTCAGAACATGAGGATTTTCAATTCTCTTTGACTTATATGATTAATGACGCACACAGGCCTTTCACTTTAAATGACATCACAGCCCAGGGAAAGGTAAATTGGCTCAAAAGCATAGGCCTCAGTCTGGGTTATCCAGGTTACGCATGAGATCCACTTCACCCATTTAAATATTCCTCCAAAAGCACCCACCTGCAGCGCTAACGCTCAACACGCTGGTACGATGACCACTGCAGAGCGCCACTAAATGTAGTCTGCTATTCATGAGCTGTGAATGGGGAGATGAGGAGCACTTAACAATGATGGGTGAACTTCCCACACACACTACGAGCACCTCCACCCCTCCTACGTTCAAGTGTGAAAACACACACAAACACACACACACACACACACACACTAGACACAGTGATAGGTATCATCACTTGTTGGTCCCTGTCCTGCTTTAAGTTTTGAGTTTGACTTTTAAAAATGAAGGAATCGGTGCTCATGAAGCCGTCCTGAGAGACAAGGAAAGCTGTGGCGTCTTCACACCTGTCTGACGATGAATATCAGGGTGGCCCAAGGCGTTCTCTTGCTGCACCAATGAGCTCAGAGTATTGGGCAGCAAAGGCAATACGGGTATAGGAAATAATTGAGAGATAGCAGGGTGAGAGGGAAGATAGGAGATAAAAAGACAGAAAAGAAAGAAGAGAGAGAAGGAGAGACAGAAGAGTGGAAGGGAGAAAGACCGAAGGACAGAGAAAATAAAAATCACTCACTTGGAGCAGAGCCTTTTTAATTACTCTCGCCACGTCCTGTCTCCACTCTGGTATGTCAGGGTTGAACTCGTCCAGATTAGGGGAGAAAGATAAAAGTAGAGATTTGAAGAATTCTGTCGAGGAGAGTCGGGGGAGAATCAGCCATTAATTCACTCAGATCCAGAGGCATTATTCTCAGGGAGCTGTGCCAACTGTCATTTTGCTCAAGTTGAATTTCAGGTAGTTAACACTTGATGAAAAGAAGAGTTTCTCATATCCCCTGCACTTTCCTTTGGCTAAATGTAGCAGATGCACTTCTAGATAATTAGAAAATGTCACAGCTTTACGCCAACCCATCCGCCGGTAATAAATCATCGCATTTTACAGACACTTGCTGGCAGATCACTTCATTTCAAATGAAGACATATTCTTTAGAGGTTTTAACAGTAATGTAATATGTTTTACTCAACTAGGAGCGGTTTTGCCTCAGAAACTTTTTACACAAGTAACGGTCAGACTATTACAACACAAGTCAAGATGAAAATGATGTTTTCTGATGTATTTAACCACTTTCCATAAGACTGCCTTTTTTTGAGTATATGAAAAGCAGAAAAGCTGCCGATATGACAGACTTGGTACCAGCTGTTATGAGCTTCAGGACACAATTAGAAAAAAAAAATACTGACCTTTGACTGCTATGGTCTTGGTATCCTGCAGTATGGTGTTGGCTGCAGCCACTTGGACTGTGATAGTGTGCATTCCCTCACTTGGGAAGGTGTATGAGATACTCCCATCCAATGTTATCACTGGCTGCAAGCACAGAAATAAAGGTATATGTAAGAAAAGAAATCATGTTACACTTCTCAAGCACATGGCACAACTATTCTCCTCTACACCAGCGTTTATTCAGCACTCTGAGAGTGTTCCCAGGATTTTTACATGTAGGCCATGAATAAGTCATGTGACTGATAGATTCAGAAAAAAACAAATAACAGGACAGAGAAATGGAAGCAAAGTAAATATATTGTGTTTTGAAAAATGACTAAGAGTCTGTGACTACACTAACAGGTGTAGGCTGCTCTTAGGCACAGCAATGCTTTGAACTAAATGCTAAAAAAAACAGCCTTCTACCTTGTTAAAATGTATGATTTGACACCTAGATTATTCATATGAGAAAATAGTGGATGAACCTATTGCAAAACATTTACTTGCCAGAAATGGTGGCCATCTTAAACTTTCGAGTAGCTAACGTGTTTTATCAAAAGAGTAGTGCCAAGTTTAGCATTTGCATCTACATAAAGTTTTCCCTGAAATATGCAGTTATCTGCTACACTAATAAGTCAGGAGATAGCTTAATAAGCATGCTAACATTTGCTAATTAATTAGCACTAAACTCCAAGCACAAATGAGGCTGATGTGAATGTGAGGTATTTGGTCATCAACCAAAGTATTCAAAGCCACAATCTGAACCTATTGCATGATAGTGAAGGTAAAAGTGTGTTTACCAACGTCAGTAAGATTCATCCTCTGGGGAACATGAACATCTGTACAAACAGTCATGGCAATCCATCTAATGGCTGTTATATTTAAGTGTGGACCAAAGCAACAGAAAAAGAGACTGGCCCTGACATTGTGATCCCTTCTGCCATAACACTGGCCTTAAAAAAACTATAGAATTAGTGATGTATATAAGTTAAATGTTAAGTTTAATTTACTGTGTATAAGGAAATGGGAAATAACCTTTGATAGCATCCCGATGAAGGCAAAATAGTCAGAAATGAATGGTGGATGGAGTTGTACAGCTATGTTTCACTCACTTCTACACATCACTGTGTTTGTAATCTTAAAGTCAGAAAAACTTTAATTTTCTCAGGCGTACATTCGTATCAGGGTGACATTTCAACAGATGAAATTACTTTATGGTTTTGGTTAGCTTTTATATTTATTTTATATCCCTTTTATATCCATTTGGTTAGCTGCAGCACTTTTCAAATCTGTAATAAAATGTTGCTTTACAAAGTTTAACAGATAAAAGCCAACATAGAAAGCAATAAAACTAACACTGAAATATATATATTAATGAGTCTCGTCCTGGAAGAGTTACCTCGGTATTGTTGCCTAGCCACCAGAAGTAGGTGACGGTGCGTGAGTGGCTGGGTAAGACCATTGCTGTGATGTTCACCTCCTTGTTTCGTATGACCACAAAGGGAGCAAGTAGCTGGACGTTCTCCACTGGACCTGAGGAAGTTTAAGAAAGAAAAACCACAGAGGAATTGATATTATGCATAGGCACTTGTAGTGAGACTCACTTGAGAGTGTCTTTCTTATTCACATAAGAAAAAAAAAACTGTTGGCAAAATCACAAATCCCGAGTACAAGGGATGAAAAAGGTTTTCTCCCACAGTTCATAGACCTGCATCTCTGGTGGAATAAAAAAAATAAAATGTGTGAATGTGTGTCTTAGCCTAGTGATAAACTAGGAACCTGTCCAAGGTGTTTCCCTGCATTCTAGGGTAGGATCCATCTCCCATCCCCAACAAATCCCCCATGAACAGGATAAGTGGATAAAGAAAATGGATGGGTGGATGGATCCAAACATTTCGGGAACAAATATGGGAGCACAAACTCCCCGAAAAGATTTACTCGTAGAAAGGAATCCTCCAGTCACTGCTGAATGAGTGCTAATATGAAATGATGGATGGAACCAGACACCAGACGTCGGGATTCTATACTTACTTGTAGTTGGTTTTAGGCTGCTAAAGCACTGTGCTTAAGGTTAGAGAAAATTGTGATTTAGGTTCCTTGTTGTCCTCGCTGACTGAACTGCCATTCAATTTCACTTCACTTATTCACCCTGATATTGTGTATCAATATAAAATGATGGAAATTCTTTTAAATTTTACAAAATGTACTTCACAAAACGCAAGTGTCAACTTGTCAATGACTTTGAAAGATTATTTTCATCTTCATTCATCAAATTAGACGGTCTGGGCCTTAATTATGTCATTTGAAACCGGATAAGACTGTATACATAAAAGAAAACATCCCCCAACAGCCACATAATTTAAAGGGTGGTCAGGAACTAACACTTAATCACGCTGTAATGGAAATGTTCTTCCACTTTAATGTCTGATTTTTTTTATACCGCAGAGGCAAAGTGAGTCACAGAGACTGTTCCAACTAAAGTGTCAGTAGCCTGCACCTGCCAGCGTGAGGTTCAGAGATTGCCTAATAGGTAAGACATACGTGGTGATTATTTACCAGCGGACATGTTGTGACTGCAGACTGTATGTTCCTGTGATTTTTTCTTAGTTTCAGATTCCACTTTGTTTTTGAAACCAGCAACTTGTGAAATTACAGTTATTATTAATAACAATGACTGTAAGTTTGCAGTATGCTTTTTTTTTTTTTTAAATGTTGTCCTTGCATGTTGAGAAAATAAACTGCAAATGGAAGACTTATTCTCATTTTTCATCCTGTCTGTTGTACTTTAAAAAAATGACAACAGCTATTGTTTTTTCAGGGTGAAACAAGGTTTTTAAATGGAGTTTTAATGCATATTTTGGGTTGATAAATTGATGGGATAATCAACCGTTTTGTTCCCTACCATTACTACACAACAAAATACATACATACTGTACAAGATAAATTAGTTGTGTCAAAGTCTCCTCCCAGATAACTATCTAATATGTCAAAAATGTTCTATATAAACAGCCCTTTTGATCCACTAAACTGCATTAAAGCCCTGACTCCTTGGCAGCTATAACAGAGTGTTCACCCCGACCAGTCTATTTTGATTACATGGTTTTTGTCAAATGCCAACCGTGGCTCCTAAAAATGACACTTAGAAGGAAACAATCTTTGTATAGATTATTTTCACTGGCAACTATTTAGTTAGAAAATGCAGAAGTTGTTTCGATGGATGATTGGTGGGTGTTCAAAGAGACTCTGACAGCAGACATTGGGAGTCGATACCTACTTGTGGTTGGGTTTAGGCTGTTAAAACACTGTGGTTAAAGGTTAGAAAAAACTGTGATTTTGGTTCTTGTTGTCCAAGCCTAACAATTAGACTGAACTGCCATTTAATTTCACTTCATTTATTCAGCCTGACATTGTGATTGTGCAAACCAATTTGTCACTGGGGGGTGGGGGGCAGTCGATGGCAAGTGACATTTTCAGTTGACACAGAAGCTGCAGCGGTGGTTGCTAGGAGAAGTTAGCTCAACATTTTTCACATAACTTCAAGAAATATGTTTGTGGGCATTTTTCTGTTACTATTTTTCATGGATGTAGTTAGTTAGCTGGTTAGCTATGCAATTAGACGAGACTCGAAGGCTTCATACCTCCCCCCAGCTATGATCGGTTGATTGTTTCTTCAAACAGTGAACAATTTGCCGAATTTTTCAATATGCTCCATGGCCATAATCTTTTGCAGACTTGTGCTTTGAGTTTCCTAGAACCATAGAATTGTTACAATCACAGTTTTTGCAATTGATCCAGGTCAGTTATTTGCCAAAGCATTTGATTTTGATTTGATTTGATTTCTTGGAAATGATTGCCAAATATTCAGAATGGCAGATATGATATCCTGACATTTACAGTATAAAGTGGTCACAGCAAAATTCTGTTATGTTAAAACGTTCTTGTGGCTCCATAAATGTGGAGGTTTTACTTAAAAAAAAAAAAAGTCACATTCTTATATTGAAAATATGCAAACGCCATCATTTATTTTCAACAGGATACCTTCTGGATAATGCTGCCTCCCCACTAAGAACTTACAAGGACCTGGCAGGGTCTTGGTTGCTTTACAATAATCTCTGGGATGAAGTTTCCGGTGTGCTATGCTACATTAGTGAAAAAACTCCAACAAAAGGTTTGCGTAGCGCTGTGGTCTGAGATGCTCGTCTCGGCGAGGCTTTTGTTAGCTCTCATCCTCTTTAACCAGAACTAATCTTTATCACCACTTCCAAGATGCTCAGTGTGCGTGTGTGTCTGTGTGTGTGTGTGTGTGTGTGTGTGTGTGTGTGTGAATGAGACAGAGTCATTTGGTATTAAATACGCTCAGCTGAGAAATCATTGTAGTAGTTTTTGGTATTTCCTCCTGAAAGCATCACATACACCGTAAAATAAATCCATGTGAAATTGTTGCCCTCAGAAACATATAAATTCAGAGCACACTACCTGACACATCAGGATGGCAAAAAGTTAAATTAAAATGGATTGAACAAATCGATGAAAGAGTAACTAACAAGACAAAGAGACGAGTCAATATATACTGAAAGGAGCTTGTGTAATTCTCTTGAAAACTTAAAATGATACACTATTTTATTGCTGAATACAGCTGGGAGGCATGACGATCCTGTAATTTGTTACGTGTGTTGCTGTGTATAATCTGCTCCACTTTAAAATAAACCATTGCTCTGGTGTTGTATCCTCAGATAACCGGCAATTAGCTGCAGTGGCCGTAAACGCCCCCCTCTTCACAGTGTCTGCTTTTGCCCACACTGAAAGTGCACATAAGCAAGTTTGTTATGACCTTTCTCCCAAAGGTTGTTTGTGTTTATCATAGCTGCTGAATTATATAATACTGTGTGTGGGTCAGGTCAGGACACATAGGAGAATGTTTGCACTAGATTTGAAGAAGTTGCTTCAAGGCGTTACTGAGTGTTCACAGGGCTTGAACTGTGTTTTGTGAGGTCACCGTGACCATGACCTTTGACATCCATCCGTGAATCCTAGAGAATATTTGTGCCAAATTTGAAGAATTTCCGTTACATCATTAGTGGGATGTGGTGCCGAAAGGAATGGGACGGATGTACAGTATGTACATACGGACAAACAACCAAAACAATATGTCTCCGGCTCTGGCTGTTGCCGGCGGGGAGGCATAAAAACAGAGTGACCACTAACCTGAACCCTGCATAACATCATTTCTTTTCTCTTATAGATACCTTATACATATCTAATAGTTAATGTTGTGCTTGTCGTGTCTTATGTCTGACTGGTATTGAGGTGCCACCTTCTATCTGAAGAAAATCTAAGTTAATGGATGGAATATTAGCATCAATTTCCTTATTGCTGCCTTTCTACCTAAATTGGTTACTAAAACAGACTATAATATAGGCTACGGTTGTCAATACACAATTAATTAGACAACATAACATGTCCACCACCAAGTGTGAGGTATAAGGAATTGAGTGATTCCACTCTGTGTAGCAGCTCTTTAGCTGCTAGGACATGGGCAGCACCTGCAGCATGCTGTTTAAGATGATTGTACCGATATTCTGTCTGTCATTCAGCCCTCTGTCTCGACGGCCTCTTATGTTTCACTTGCGGACTTTCAGACATCATTAATAACAGTGACTGAAAGTACGGCTATTTTTATGTGTAGGAGGCGACCACTGACCCTGAAGTCATGTGACGTGTATTTTCTGGAACTTCTCCAATTCACTTATAGGCTAGAAGTGGTTTGTTTTTACTTGACATTACATTATTCACATCACTTTTAAGACATAGTGTTTATATGAAATGACGTGTCCAAAAATACAGGACAAATTGCGTCCCATATTGTATCTTATTTTCAAATATGGGACAATCTTTTACCATACAGGACAGGTGGCAACCCTGAGCGGTATTTACTTAAAGCATCTTTCAGCAGTTATAGCATTAACAGTAAATAGAAATCTCGTTTAAATATTTGTTTTTAACTTGAAAACGAAGTTAGCAGCATGTTTGTCAGTCACTGTCTGCAGGTTTTCCTTTCAGACTGCATACAGCTCCAATAACCTCGACCAGAAAGGAGAGCAGCCTGTATTTAGCCTGAGAGGTGAAACCCAGGGCAATAGTCTACCACTTGTTAGGTTTTTACCTCTGAGCTCATGTAATAATGGAAAGTCACTCGGATGAGCATATCTCAGCTTTGGTCAACTCCCTGTGTGGAAGAATGAGAAGGTTGGTGGTTTGATTCTCGGCTCCTCCAGTCCGCATGTCAAAGTTTCCTTGGGCAAGATACTGAACTCCAATTTGCCCCCAATGTATCATTTGTGTGTGTATGTGATAAAAGTGAATGGGTGAATGTGGCTTGTAGTGTAAAGCTATTTGAGAGGTCAGTAACAGTAGTAAATCACTGTAAGTGTAGTCCATTACAAAGTCAACGTGAAACAATAAAAGCAAGGGGGACAAAAATAGAATTTGGTGTAGTGACAGGAACACAGTCCCCGTATTCCCGGGGGGACTTATGCCCTTTAGAATAACCCCAATGTATTTGCAAGATTTTCCACTTGAAAGCAGCAGTATGTAGTTTTGTTCTGTTACAGTGTGGGCCCTTACATGTGACATGCAGGAAGAGTGTGGTGGTGTCATAACCCAGCGTGTTCTCTGCCAGCGCTGTGACACGGAATATTCCAGCAGACTTGTAGACGTGCTTGATCCCCTCCTCAGTCCAGCTCAAGTTGGAATAGGACACGGCTGTGCCGTCGCCAAAATCCAGCTGGATGTTAGTCCGCAAAGAGTCACCCTGAAACACAGCACAACAGGGCTCCAGTCAACTACAGGTGAACACTATGCACTGACATCACTTTTTCATGTGAAACACACCTCACCATCACAGAAAGGTCAAACACAATCATCACGTGGTTGCTTTAAAAGAGCAGCGCTGCGATACGGAGAGGAGAGAACATGGAAAATGACAATGTACTCCATAAATTGTGTAGAGCAGTTGGTTGTCTGATGATCATGGGATGTGGCTGGGAATAGAACTTTATGAAGTGCATACTCTGTATAAAAGACTCCCGTAGGCCATTTCAAACGGCAAAGAATACTACATTAAGTTAAAATAGTTTAAAGATATAACAGTATGGCCCCTGATATCATGAACCTCGTTGTAATCCCAATCACTAGCTCCGATCAATGCATGAGTGCATGATACTGTAACCTGCAGTTTCGGTGACAAGAGGCATGAGAGCAATCCTGTAGCAGCAAAGTGCAAAATGTAAAAGACAAACATTACAGCAGTGTGTTAGCATAAGAAGGAATAGGTGGAGCTAAGCTGGGTTTCAGTGCCAACCAATCATTTCCCCTTTGAAAGCGAGAAGGAGAATCTACTTCTCTGAGAGACTGAAAGCTGCACGGCAAATATTAACAAGAACTACAAATATCAATATTCAGCACTCCACATATTAATACAAATCGCACGAAATATGAATATATGCATTCACAAATATTACTGTAAAACACTATTACTGTAAAGCTACACCTTGTTATATGCTATATGCCTGCTGTGCTAACAGCTTTAATATCAATGACAGGAAAAGGGTGAACAAGATTATTAATTTCTTTTTATTCATCCCCTGTTCCAGTGCTTTGACAGTGCTGGGTGACTGGTTTAGGACACTTGAGATGCTCCACAGAACACTGCAGGTCTTTTGTTCCCACAGTAAAACTTTTCAATGAGTTGTGATACTTGCCTGTTTCCTGAGCTCTGTCTATCTCAATGTAGATTTACATCTCCTCTCTCAAGCTTCTCTCTGGAGCTTTATAACAACATTTCAGTGAGCCAATCAGAAGAGAGGAGGCTCCGAGCCTCTCTTCTCATTGGCTGACTGTTTTCTGAGAGATCAAATAAAAATATAGCAGATTTCAGGTAAACACTCAGAGAAACCAAATGCAAGGTTGGATGGTAGGTCCAAGTGGGCGGGACTGAGAACAGTGACTGCTTTGTTGTGACATCACAAAGTTACAAAAGTCCTGACGGCTGGTTTTAAGGCTCAGGTTCTGAATACAGGCTGTGTGCATTTCTCTGTGGACTGAGCACTTTGATTCTTTCACAGTATTAATATAGAACATAGACCTGCTTTATAATCAAAGAAGAAATAGTCATCTACCTTTAGACTATATGGGACCTTTAAATGTTTTAATTTCATATTCATTGCTTGTTTTCCTGGATCTGCATCACATTGACTGCTTTTTATTTATTAATTGATTGATCATATTGTTATATTGTTGTTTTAATTCCCACCCTTAATTACAACAGCTTGAAATTATGTGCAGTCCTCAAAATATTTTGATAAAAAAAAATTGTCTGCTTGCTCATTTGACAAACTGCAATGTCCTCCATAAAATATTAAAGATGAACTGTTATAAAACCAAATCTAACCTTGACCTTAGCAAATGAAAAATTGTTGATGACTAATTCTTTTTTCTGGCTGCAGGGCATACTTCCAGCCTGTGAACTGCTGCCTGAGAACTCCACCAATCGAAATTAAAGCAAGTTTCCATTTACTCATAATGAATTATCTCTAACCAAACACTCAAAACTCAACATTTGATTTATGGAGCTTGTTAGGAGCTCTGCATGACCTGGCAGGAAGCACTATCTCACCAACCTCTCACATTCAGCTACCAGAAAGAAACGTTCCACACTTCAGTGTTTTACGATAGTTGGCCAGTGTAATTATGACTCGTTCGGCGCTTTGGAAACACTGCCACAGTTTATTGCAAGGCAAAATCTGAAAATGCTTCATGCTTTGTCAGAAAAAAAACCACTGCAACTGATTAATGATCAATGATGAGGGCAAAGCTCACAAAACTCAGAAGAGAGTGGTTAAAGGAGAGCAACATATTTTAACAAATACTGTAAATATAATAGTGCTACTAGATTGGAACTTGTGATTTCCCCTCTTCCTTTCCCAGTGGTATAAACAGAGAGAGAGGTTCTACTCCAAGGACGTCCACATGAGAGACTAAGATTGAACTGGAAGCTATGTTTCATTCATTTACTTCTGTAATACTTGTAACTTGTCATTTTATAGCTAACCAGGATGATTTTATAATATTAATATTCTGACATTTGCTTGCTCATTGCACAACATGTTCATTTTCATCAAATATACTTACACTATATAATTACAGCAATTACATAGTTAGATAATTATAGCTGTTCCCTCAATTATTCAGTACAGATTTTACTGGTGTGGTTTTGTCTGACTTGTTTAGCAGCAGATAATTTGTTTCATAAAACAGGCATTAATGCGCTTTGTTTTGCACAAATTTGGCAAATATTAATTTGCAAAACAAATAACTTGGTAAACATTAATAAATGAAACAGTGAAAATTCATAAAACTTAGTTCAACAAGTCCTTCCTCGGAGAAGTTTAGTCATGTGTAAAATAATTATGAAAAAACTGTACTGTAACAGAGAGTGTGTACAGAATATGCAGCCACTCCACCATGTTTGCCTTTGCATGGTGTGCGAGTCTTCAGCTGCCTGCACCGTTCTGGGAGTCACATCTGGCTCTATCCAAGGATCAGCACACAGCGCAAGTGTTGGTGGCATCCAGCTGCCACTGTGACCAAATCTGAGCTCGTCCCCCCAGGCCTGTGAGGGCAAACTCCCAGCCTCCCCTTGGCACATTGTAGCGCAGTGCTTGAGGGATCGTCATTTGTAACACTGCATTAGCATGCTGGCTCCACCGAAACGCATAATAAAACAAAAATAAATACACCTATTGTTTTCTTTCGGCGCTTTTACTCCTTCCATCCCTCACTAACCGAGTCCCTTCTTTGTGTGATTCTGAGTGTAAAAACACAGGAGGTTGGGTTGAGCCTTCTGGGGATATTTCATGTCACTTTGCCTAGAAAACGATATCTTTGATAAGTGACTGGAGAGAATAGAGAATAGCTAATAGCTAATAACAGGGTTTGACAGTGCGGGCATTGTTAAGAGCTATAATGAGCTGGCATGCAAGCAAGTCCCCGGCTTGGTGGCGCCAATGCAACTCGGCTCGTCTTGGTGTCTGCTGTCCATTCTGCGTTCATGCTTGCTCTCTATATCAGCCACAATGGAATTCACTAATCTGCATGAGACTGATGCTGACCCGTCTCTGTAAATGTCACTCTTTGTGCGCATGTATCTCCCAGGGCTGAACAGATCCAAAAACATTGTGGCTGGAGCCTTGAGGCTGGGACATCAGTGTCAGTTTGCAGTGAAAGCACTGTTGTACCGGTTGACAAGGATTTGGATGCACAAGGCCGGCATTTGTTAATGTACGTGTCAAAACTGAACCTACAATGTCAGTGTGATGAGTGACAACAATGACACTGCAGCTGTGAACAATTCTGGTTCGTCATGCTGGTTCTTTCTACAGCAGACAGACCAGAGGTCATGTTGCACTTCTCTATTTATGGTAAATATTAAACATGCTGTAATAATTTGTCAACGAACAATGTGTTGCTTTGATGATTTCAAGCTTTTCATGACAGGTTATTGGAAGAGCCATCATCAAAATCTGTGAAATGCAATGAAATGACCTTGTGTAGAAATATTTTATATTTAAAGTTGCAAGCTAATCAATATTTTTTTTTTATTAACAATGGATCAAATAACAACAGTATGCGTAATGTGAAGGGGGTTATTTGTAGTTACGAAGTGACAGTAAATTACCTAACACTGCAGTTCCCCTCAGCTCTCAGGCAGCAAAGGGTTGAAATTCATGAAAAGATAAACTCACTCACTGAAATTCCTTATAACTGTCATCTCTCCTGGGAGGAAATGTTGGTTATATACTACTTCCTTTATAGCTTGATTTTTCAAGCTATAGTATGTATGTATGTAGTACATAAGTATCTGTGGATTTACCAGGTAGTGTAAAAAAAAAAATGCTTCCCTGCAGAGTCTCATTTATGCCCAAGAGACATCCATGACACATGGTAATGTTATATAACACACAATACACTGCAAAGGATGCACCGACCTTCTCAGGGCTGTATTGTAATGTTCCACCTGACTCATCCGAACATCTGAAGCACATTTTCATCACACTCTGCTTGTGCGTTACAGGTAGAGTGTGTACCTGCCTACGTAGGTGCGCATATTACTCTTGATAATGCACTCTTAAAATATAAGTAAAATACTGAGGCATTTACTTCAGACCAGATTTTTTGCTTTTCGCTGCCTCAACATGGCATGCGCCGACGGTGCACCTGACCCCACATCACTGTAAGACCAACACACCCATGGGTGGTCAGATGGGTGCAAGTGTTTTTGCTATTTAAACAGCGTGGCCGCTGGATGGGAAAATGACAACTGTGTCGGTCTGAAACAAACAGGGACATTTGCGATTCACTGTAGTATTTGTTAAAGATTCATTTTAGATGTGAAGATGAAATAAAGTCTGACTTTTGTGGCTTTTTGTTTGCATGCTTTTATCTTAGAAGACATAATGTGGTGAGGTGAATATATACTGTATGAACGAATGTTTACAAAAAACTATCTGTTCATGTAGCTTTAAATGTTACATTTTGGCAATTACATTACATTAGATGATGGGATCTTGCTTTTTTTTAACGAAGTGAAATAGTTATTTGACACACACAGACACACACACAAAAGTTTGTTTACAGCCTGTGTGCCCTGTGCCTCATGGGAAATAACAGTAAAAGGTTTTTGTTTTTTTTCCTATTAACTCATTTCACCTAATAACCAGACGAGTCAGGACAAATCCACGTATTATTATGACTGCAGTTTAAAAATGAACCCTGCAGTTAATATTTTAGCTGGGAATCCTCAGTAGTCGCATCTGTCATGTTTGATCGCAATGTTCGTTGGCAGGAGATTCCATCGAGCTTTTCCACTGGGGCAGAAGTACGTTTCACAGAAAGATAACATGAGCTAGAACAACTGTAGAACATTCTCCCCCAAATGTGACTGGCGTGTAAAATAGAGAAGTGGCTGATAAAAATTCAAACTGACAAAACAATTGTTAGGAAGATCACAAGGAGCTTGTATTTGCAAAGAAGGAAAAAATGCAAGTCTTTTGAGCTTGTTTGGTGATAATTCAACTGGAGACGCCATATAATGTAGTAATGGCCACACAAATGGAAGGGGGTGGCACCACAAATCCACATCCAGCCGAACACTAAATTACTCAAATCAGACAGTTCAACAGTTATAAATAAGTTTTCACACCTTAAGGGTACAATTAAAAAGCTATTAGAAAAACATCAATGAATTCTTCTGTGGAAAACAAGTGTCTCTGTGATGAAAAAACTAAAATGAAGCATCACCAGCATCTGCTCTCCGACTAAAACACAGCGGTGGCAAAGCTTTAGTTACTTCAGCTCTGCCGGTAAATCTGATTCATGACAACACTGAACCAAAAGGAAAGCTACTTTTTCCACGGACAGGAAGCCAAGGCTCACTCTGTGTCATCGTTTAGTCTGTCGTACCTCTTGGAATAAATCGGACGTAAAATGTGATGTATGAACAGAATGGTGTTGTTCAAGCTTTAAGTTGGGAACATGCAGGGCTGTAGCCAGGATGTTAAAAGTACTGGAGGTCATGATGCTTTAAAAATGTATCTAGATGTGTTATTTATTGTTTCTACAAATATAAAGAAAATGTGTTAAAAGAAAAAAAAAATTGAATTCTATTTCTGTATTAATTTCACACTGTAATTATATCAATTTGATCACTTTTTTTTATTTCTACGTTATTTTTTGCCTTAATTCCGATAGAGAGTCAGAGAGGGACATGAAAGTCAGGGACAAAGAGAGAGAGGATGATATGGAGCAAAGGGCCACGGGTGGGACTCGAACCCTGGCCGCTGCAGTTAGGATTACGCCTTCATGGTAAATAAAGTGAACAAAAACAGCCTCGCAGGTGGTGCAGGATTTTTCATATTCTTATGCTCAACTATTTTGCATTTTTTCAAGTCAATTCAATTTTGAAATTCAAAGGTTGCTATATCGTGATGGCTGCATTTGTTTTTGGTGCATAGGTTTGGATGCAGCACCTGAAGTGTCAGTTTTTGTGAGTCTCTTGGAAGAGTCTTGACAAGAGTATTCACTGGAGAGTTTTACAAAATGTACATCAGTGCAACAGAGTATTAGCCCACATTGAGGAAAAATCTGACATTTCCAGAATAAAGTCATAATATTACAAGAAAAAACTCAAAATATTGTGAGAATAAAATCGTAATTTAATGAGAAAAAAGTAAAGTGTCATATATTACAAGAAAAAAGTTGAATTAAAAATGTAAATTTTCGAGAGAAAAAAACAACACCATTTTTAGGAATATTACAAGCAATAATACGAGTGAAAGGATACTCGGTGGCAGTCTGAGCTGCTTCTGGCAGCTGTTGTTTGTCTAACACTAGAACAGACTCAGTTTCTTGCACAATCTTCTCAATGTCCTGACGCCGATTATGACGTGATGCTCTCCTTATTTCTGAAGCCAATGCTATTATTACTTCACAGGATGCTCCATGTTCCTCATTTTAAAGCGTCTGATATTTCCCCTCTAAAGCGACATGAAAACCTAAAATAAATACTTTATTCTCATAATATTGTGACTTTATTCTTGAAATTTCAGATTTTTTTCCACTCAATGTGAGCAATTGGCTGTTTATTGTCGGTGTGAGTATTTGTGCAGTTTCATTTTCATTTGTCTTCATCTATTTTGAGCAATGTAAATCAGCCTCATTCACTTCAGTCATGGCATTTAACCTGTATTTGCTGAATTTGATTACCAAGCTTGTGCTTGAAAAATCTCTCAAAGCTAATAATTATATATTAATTACCTTTCAACCACCGCGCACACGCACACACACACACACACACACACACACACATACACACATTATAGTCTACAACATTAAACCATTTTAAGTGATCATATAAAGTGAATACGTAAGTGTTTCAAATTCCCTCTGTCTCTTTGCTTTGATGCTAAATGTGGAACGGCAGATAAATTCTTCATGAATTGTTTGAGATTTGGTTGATGTCATTTTCGCACAAGCCAATCGCTTCTCTTTCGACTGCTTAGTGAATAAGTGAGTCGCTTTTACAAAGCTCATCTGTGATTATTGTGTTGCGTAACAGGTTTCCCAAACAATACAAAAGCAGTGATGGTATCATGTGGTCATGTGTGTCTTATCCCAAAACATGGGTCAATTTTTCGTTAGATTCCAACCTTATTTTTAAATGTGGATGTGTGCCACAGAGTCCTCTTCCATTAAATATTTAAGGCCAATTGCTCTCCCCAAGAAATACAGCCGTTGCAGGCTTCATGAATATAAATTAAACTTTGAATTCATCTTGAGAATTTTCTCAAAGAGGGCTGATGCCACAAGGATTCTTTACCGCACCCTTCTTTTATCACATTGCTGTGCTACCCACCTCCCTTCCTCCGTCACCCCCTCCCCTTTCCATCAGACAATTCCCCTCTTAATGAAAGAAATAGGCCTCAATTCCTCAACTCATCACACAGTAATATGACAACTGGGCCCGGACAACACCCCTGGGGACGCACACTTACCTTGAGCTGTTGCAATAGCAGGAAAACACTATTGCTAACGCCCCAGAGCCTGCAGTTAATATCAACGGACCATATTCTGCCTTAGAAACATGTGAGGCAGTTTTCCTTGTGACCGGGCAGCCTGGCAGGCCTGGCTCTGAACACAGCGCCTTTCACTCACTAACAGGGTCTCTGGTGAGATTCGCTTCTGCGTCTAGCTCAGAAACTCTTACATTGTCTGGGCAATTTATAGCCATTTGACTCTATTAAACTTTTCAGAGTGTTTAAAACCAGGCTACTTTCCCAGAAAGCACAGTATTCTAACTTCAGCATTTCTGCCTCAGGGTTTGGTTAAACTATATGTTGTGAATGTTTTATAGACAGAACAAAACACCTTTACTCTCAGTTCCCTGCAGGTCTCCAGTAACCAACACATTGGCTTTTATCTTATGTATTCTTAAACTTACAAAAATAAATATTTTTTGATATCAACACTGAATAAAAAGACTTTCTGTTAATGTGTGTCAGTCATAACAAGAATTTTAATTGGGACGTCCAGTTTATCTTTGATGCATTCAAGCAGTGATTTAACAGGTCTACAGGGGACAGGGATAGGTAAAACTATGTTATCGGCTTATAATAACATATGCTATGTTTCCAAAAGATGTGACCTAGATGTAAGAATGTACAAAAGAAACAACAATGGGCCCATTACTGAGCCCTGAGGGATGCCACATATGATGTCAACTTTTCCATACCTAAAATTCCCAACGGACACAGGACATTTGTTTTCCTTTAAATAGGATACAAATGAGGTAAGTACGACTGCCAAAGTTTTCTTTAGGATAATATGAAGACATTTTTTCCTTTACCTTCTGAGCAAATCCCTACATTTGAAGAAAAAGGTTTAAAGCTGTGAAATCAGTGGTCAGAGATTTCCTCCTGTGTGATGTGGTCAGCTTATTGCATTACTTCCTGTTACTGACACGCTGTACATATGCTTATTTCACTAAAGCAATTTCTTAGGAAAATTTTCACAAACTTTATATTCATTCACATGTTGTTCATCATGTTGCTAGTCAGCGTTAGAAACTGCTGCTCTCTCTCCCTCTGCTTCTCCATCCCTCCTGCTCGGTGTGTGTCACATGTTCATGTTGTATCCCCAAAATGAACTGCCAAAGACACGTCCATCTACATTTTTGCAACTTAATTAATTAATGAAATAACAAAATACCCACAGATCAACACAAGTACACATTTTCTTTAGGCCCACACACAGCGTGTTTTTTGCGGTTCTCTTAAAGGGATAGTGTTTTCTTGATTTTGAATGATTTTCCTTTCTCCACAGTAAGTGGCCATACAGGTAAGTAATATTACTGAATATTTTTTACTCTTTTGGCAAATTAATTTAACTGGACACACTGATATTTAGAGCAGTGTATTAGGGCCATTGTAGGCCACAACAAAAAGGAAAAGAAAAGAAAACAATGGAGCCGGGCGATGGGGTTAATATTCCAAGAAAAAAGATCACAGATTTATGAGAAAAAAACTCGGATCAAGCTAATCACACCGCAGACTTTCCGTGAATTATGCCTGCAGCGGATGACCTAATCAGATAGCCTGCATTCTAATCAGTCTTATCAATAATAATGATAATGATGATTATGAATAGTAATAATAATGGTTCTGCTATAATTGCTGCTGTTATTATTAGTAACATTATTAAACCTATAAGTATCACTAGTCCGACAGTGCTTGAATATAACAGTATATACAGCTGTTCCTGGTCTCTCTCTCTCTCTCTCCTCTCCTCCATATCTCTCAAGGTGGGAACTGCAGGGTTTTTCTCTGTAATGTTATAAGATCTGGACCTTACTCTGTAATTTGCCTCGAGATAATGTATATTATGATTTGGTGCCACATAAATAGAATCGAATTGAATTAAATTGAAATGAGACGATGACCCTCAGCTCTACAGCTAAGAATAGCGGTGCATTCACCAGATATACAGCCACATTTTTCCCTATGGAGTTGGTGGAGACGAAATCAGAGCTAAAAGGAGATTAACATGGTGATTAATGGACTTACATTCAGTACATGCCCCAAAACATAAATCTACATTAATGCTAACGTATCTTCTGGATGTGAAAGTGGGCAATTGTAGTTAATTTGCTTGCAAAATCAACTGTAGAGTCTGTCAAATTGTTTTTTCTGTTCCCCAGTGGCCAAAAATCAATGAAATCAAATCCAGCTTTAGGTAAAATAGGTTGAATAAGTTGAGTGCCTTAAGAAAACTAGTATCTATCTAGTCCAGTGACGGACTTGTGTTAATTGTGTTCTCACCTCATCCAGATGCACCAGAAAGGTGACGTTGCTGCCCAGGTTGGCAGTGAGTTTGCCGTCTTTGGTGGTCAGTAAGAGTCCTTTAGGAGCTCTGTTGGGGCACTGCTGCTTTCTTGCCGTGTACATTTCTTTCACTCCTTTAGTGCAGTTGTTCAACACGACCTTGCGATACCTTTGAAAAGACACATGAAGTTGAATTTAGTGCTTCGAGCATGTATGGTTGATAAACAGTTGAGCTCAGCAGAGTGATGCGTTGGTACAAGCTGTTGTGTCTGAACAGCCTCACTGTGCACAAACAGACTAGAAGACACCTGACAATACAAGCCGTGTCAGAGATTGAGACAACTTGCCGAGGTTAATCAGAGTGGTAGTGAAAAAAAAAAAACTCCCACTATGAAGCTTTGCAAGGTGTCTGTCCCTGGGGAGCCCCCACAACAGACACAAAAGACACATCTTGTTGACACAAGAAAGAAAAATTGATTCTAATGGAAAGTAAATTACTGCACCCCAGACACAAAAAAGTATTTTGTTCTTGAGAAGTTATTATCACTAATGTCTAAATCGAACCAGGTGTACTGCAGTGGGAGTCATTTTAACTTTATGGATGTGGTAGTAAATTTTTTATACTGAAACAAGTTCAGTTCAGTAAAGTGATGACAAAGTAAAAAGAAAGTAGGGATTCTCTGATCTGTTGGTTCATCACATACAAAGGTTGGGAAATAGGTGAAACAACTAAATACATTGTTAGTTAAACAGTGTCTCTGATGAGAGATAGTTCATGGCCACCTGACCTCTGTATACCCAGTTCATGCCAGCAGTCAAAGTAGTTCTCTCCTTCTCCTTTGTTTTGTTTTTTTAACAGCAATTGGCAACCAGCATAGTAGGTGCATTAATGCCACTGACGCAGTACTCAGGTGAGTAGTGAGGTTGTGTATCTTTTAAAATAAGAAGTAACACAATCTTCCCCTGAGAAATAAAAATATTGTAATATATTTCTAATATTTTACTGATGTATTTTTCTACTACTACTGCTTGTTCTATTAATATTTGTGTTTTGATGATGATAATGTCTCTATGATTTGTCACCAGCTGGTTCCTGATTGTTGTTTAATAGGGGTCACACCTAAATGTGTGTCAGAAATGCTGAAGAAGGTAAAGATGTGAGACTTTGTTTGTTTCTAATCGCTGCTGTGCACATTAAAAGTGATTTATATTTATTTGTGAGTGCTGACAGCTTTTTTTTGACAGTTTGTGACTTTTTTTTGTTGGCACTCAGTTGCTATACTTTTTTTTATACTGGGTTGAGCATGCCAGATCTTTTGTGATAGCCAGCTGCAGCCTCAGCCAGGAGATTGTCTTATTGACAATTATCAGTAGTTCAGCTGTCCAGTTGTTCTCTTCTATGATTTCTGATAATATTGAATAACAGGAAGTAAGGTGATTCTCAAGGTAATTCTATATTTAAACATTCTTTAATTTGTATTTGTATACAATTGTATGCATTGCCAATGGTCTGATTCCCAGATGTGTGTGTGTGGTCTCCTACCAGGCCACAGCCCCTCCAGCAATGGTCCAAAGTGCCAAGAGGGGTCCTGAAAAATCTGATCTAAACTTTCCATTTGAATTCCTTCCAAATGGGGTTATTTAATGTCCCTCTCTGGTTCCCAGTTTTTATCTGAAATTATGGTGTTCCCGTTTTCCCTTGGCGTCCAAACTCTTGTCCAGTAGTTATTCTTGTAATATCTTATGTATATATGTGTGATATATTTTTCTTTTTAATAGTGCCTTTAATTATCAACATGAAAGGTTCAATAATGGATGGTGAAATATGTAGTCTGTCCCATTCTTTATGTTCCTGTAAGTAATGTCTGAGCTATAGCTGTATCAAACCACTCATGGGCTGGTGACGATGTGTTTATGCTAAAGCTGCAAAAAAGGACATCAGTTCTCATCCCTAAAATGACTGACCCAACATGATTAATCCTGTTTCTTTCCATTTTTTTTAAACCCTGCTTGTAATTTGGATGGGACAAAGTCAGTGTTATATACAATCCACATTGAGTCTTAACTTTTTTACAGTGTTTTTACTCATCATTACTCATTTTATTTACTCTCTAGGTGTCTTGAATCATGAATGTGTCTAAAGGCACATTTGAGCTTTATCTTGAGATATCCATGCAACATTGATAAGAGTTGGGCTGCTCAATAGTATTTTTTCAGGTTAGTTGAATCTAGGCCTCTGTTTCCTTTAGAGCATAGAATTCTTTTACATTTAATTCTGGGCCTTTTGTTTTGCCACATAAATTTAGATTATAAGATTATTAGCCATTTTTAAATTGTAGTAAATGTAGAAATGGGGACCTCTAGGGGTGGGGATAGGAACCTAAAGGGAAGCCTTGGACATATGTTAATTTGTATTGTTTCTACTCACCCCATGGTCAGTTTATATTCCTTGATATCTGAACCCTTGGTTAGACCAGTGCAATGATGTACAATAGAAGCCAAAGGTTTAAAGTTTCAAATGTTTTTTACTTCATACTTCTATCTGCTTCAGAGGCTGAGAAATAGCCTCTAGCTAGCAGTGATACTGGCTTGCTGTATCAAATAGCTTGTTGCTCCTCTCTCACCCTGAGCCTTGTCTAACTGGTTAGCAGCCTAGCAGGTTGAAGTAAGTGTCTGAATTTTCTAAATCACTCTTTGTGTTGTTTTCATCCAGGTAACTGCTGTAATCTGCGTCAATATATCTCCCCTCACTCAGGTCATTAGCTACTGTCCAAACTGCCACTTTAAAAACAAACTAAATACATTTCCCATAATGGATTCGCCTTCCTGACCCTAATTTCAGAGAATCACAATGCATTTCATCAGTCACATGTCTTTAAAATGGCAAACTCGTACTATACTACGCGAGTACATCACACCCGGTCTTAAAGGGACAAACACGCGTATGTGCATCCTGCTTCTTGCTGCATAGAATGACATTCAGTTTTGTGATTCTAATCATATTAAATCCGTGATTAAATCTTATCTGTATTTGTTCTGAAACCCAGCTTGAGCATCCAAATCACATCCTGCAAAACAGATACATTTGTGCAAAAAAAAAAAAAGGCACATGAATGAACAGTATATAACATTATACAGTCTAAATACAAACAGTCCTTACCCTGTGCTGTTGAGGTAGTTTTGGCCCTGGCTGCAGCTTCTTGACACAGAGGAGGGATTGAACCAGAAGGCAGGCCGGCAGTTCCCGTCCCCACGCCGCTCATATCCATAATCACTATCAGACAGCAAAGCACATCCACACAGCCCCTGATCAATATCAGCATGTGAAAAGGGACATATTGTCACACAATGTGTCCCACATCCCTCTCTTATCTATCTCTTTATAACTGGAGACCAGGGGCCTGTCTGGCGCATCATTATTATGTATTGATTAAGGCCACTGTTAACAAATGCGCCACAACAGTGTGTAGGTGTGTGTGTGTGTAAAAACGCATACCGGGAGGGGGGGAGGGTGTCACCATACACAAGGATGACTAACTCTCACTTGCCCGCTAGTAATTCCAATCAGAACATGATTTACATCTAACAAAGCAAGGTAAGCAAACGTCCATTCTGATGATGGTCATGACATTGATTTATCAATTACCTACCAAGCCAGAACAAATAAACAAAACTAACCAGCCTGTGGCTGACCAGTCCATTTTGATTCTGTGATTACAACAGTGTGAACTATTCATTAACGAGCAGTCAAGACAGATCAGTTGCAGAGGTGCATGAGGCCAACAAGGTAAAAGGTCAGTGTGGAGTTCTTTTTGGGACAAAACAGCCGAGCCCATATCATAAGAGTGAGATTACAGTATGTACAGCAATTCTAAAGCTGGGTGTGTACACAGAATTAGGATCATGGCTCAACCGTGTCGTGACATTATTATCACATTATCTCAGAAATTTAATTATGAGACCATAATCGCATTAATTCAGAAAAACAGACAAACATTTTTTTTTTTGTCAAGTGAATACATCATGCCTCTGTAGCTGCAGGCCTTATATATTCTAAAAAAAAGTTCAAATAATTTATATTTCCACCATGTTTGGTTCAGCATCTCTTGTAATCATTCTGACTTTTTGGTTATACAGGATCCAGGATTATAACTATAATGAAATGGGTTGAAGAACAGTAAACTTTTTATTTTAGATGATATTATTTTTGAGCCTAAAATGGGGGTGTGTATCAGGTTAAATTCATGCTAAAATCACTTCACTTCTATCATAAAATGCTAATAAAATCGTTCTGCTAAACTATCACACCACAAAGGAATTTGTTTTCACAGTAGCCTAAATGAATGAAACCAAACATGCAAATGCACCATAGTTTGTTTAAACCTCACCAAACAGGTTCGAGTCTGAAAGTTTCCTGATTTCCTAATTTAGATCAGAAAATGTGTAATCAAAAGTATGGAGGTTCATTTTCCAGCCTTAATCTTTGGTGCATCAGTTTCCTGCTCTGTATATACAATATAATGATAAAAATTCTATTCTTTGCAAGCAAGTCTCTGCCATGCACAGCTCAGCCATTTCATATCCATCTAATAAGTATGCACTCGAGCTGATCATGTGGCAGACAGACGCTTCACACCTCAAATTAAGTTAAAGGATTTGAGCTTCTTTCTGCATTGGTGGTTTTTAAAATCCTCATTTTAGAATTTTAAGCATGCGCCAAATAAGTCCCTGCGGAGACGAAGTGAGATAGACAGTCAGAAATCAGAAAGACTGAGAAACAGACAGAAAATAGGACAAACTTTACACTAGTTCAATGGGAACCAATTAGCACTCACTCTCTGACCTTCTACAAACACTATTAACATAACTGCTGTATGTTGGGATGGCTTTCTTCTGTTCCCTGTCATACAAGATAAAAATACAACCATTTAGGATTTGCATACAAATTGAAACTATTTACACCCCTCCATACCGTCTCAACAGAATTACAAACACAGCGAGCTGGCAGACAGACGCTACGGAGACAGACATTATGAGTAAATTGTGTAAAACGACCCCAAACTTATCAGATTATTGGAAAACACACATGCAAATGGAGTAAAATTAACGAGACACATGAATAGCATATGTAATGGATTCCACTTAAATGGCTGAAAATTGGCCTCCGAGATGAAGAGTGGAAATAGTATTTGTATAGAACTCATCTCTGCATGCTTGAGTGGTTGCATTGTTAATTCACTGATCACAGAAGATGGCACAACCCACTTACTGCTAAGGAATAAATCGCCCACTTTACATACTATTTTCTCTCTTGCTCAGTTTTTCTTTTAGGTAGTGACCAACTCTGACATAAGCTTGGAATTGTGTCTGTGTTGCTGTAACACAAAACTAGATAATAATAATAATAATAATAATAATTATTATTATTATTAATAATAAGAAAAACATCTATATTTTTCTACAAGAAAAGTACTTTGAGCACTGTAGTGCTAGAAGTAAAAGTACTGTAGTACCAACAGCACATATTCACATAGCTAATTTTCTTCGGAATACATCCGTATGCGCTCAGTGGCTTTAGTTACTACTAGTTATTAGAAAACCATTAATATTAGAAAGTGTATGATAGAACAGTGTTTCTCAAACCTTCTCAGACCAAGGACAAACATTTTACACTTCCCCAAACATCCCTAAAACCTTTAGGGCCAACCACTTCACTCGTACTGTGGCGAGATGTGTGGAAGAATATCACTCGGAAAGTTTTAATTATCCACAACCACTGTGCCACACACACTGCACAGCAACAGGTGGTGCAACAGGATGACATTACTAATAAAACTTAACACTGTCTTAACACTTGCATGTTGTGTCCGTTATGTCGAACGTTTCATCTGATTTTCTTTTAATTGATGGTCAGTGTGTTGGATGGTCAAGAGGCTGCTGATGCCTGCTGCAAGCTAACCGTTAGCTTCATCCACTTTTCCTTTCAAACTTCATGCTGATCATTTTTTGACTTTAATCGTAAAAGATAAACTGTAAAACGTAGTAGCTACGCGAGTAGACAGCTTTGCAAAATTGCCGGTTACGTCGCTGTAAGTCCAACAACACTGTAAAACAGTCAATTTATAGGAGTTGATTTATTATAACAAAATATATACACTTGCTGTAGGCTTTGTGGTCACTCACAGACAGTTTGGGAAACACTGAATATAAAACATGACATTTTAACAAAATTTACTGGCAGACCACTCTCTGAAAAAGGCTGGTCTAAAACAAAAGTCTCATAGCTCAAAACATTAGTGTTATTTTCTAATCCTGCTTTGTGGCAATCCAGCCGATACAGATACAGGGTTGAAGTAATGTGATTGAGTTGTTTCTAGCTAAAGCAAGTAGGTTAGTTCAACCCTTAAGAGCATATTTGAGTGGACTGAAGAGGATGTTTAATGGTAGCTGGATGGATTCACTCTAAAGAAACAAGTGGCTAATGAGGGGAAGCTGTTTTCAAGACTTAAGAGCTTTTTTTTTTTTTTTTTTTTAAATACTTTTGATTGGGCGTAGCATTCATACTGTTCCAAACATTCAGACTTGGCATCCGCCCAGTGCAAAATAATCAAGTATTAACACAATAAAACAACACACAGCCTTTGAAAGCAGCGCTTCAACATGTGTGACAGTGTTAAAGAACAAACATTGCTGTTAATGAAGTGCTTTTGCAGACAATGGAGAAAAACATAATCTCCCCTGACGATAATGAAGAAAGGAGCCATTGTACAAAGACAAACTCCATCTTACCATTCAAAATCATGAGCTCGGCAAATACAGGACTCAGCTGAGAGGATTCTGGAGTAATCTTTTCCCAGCATGCAGTAGTTTCCAGGCCTGCGCTTCATGTAAATCTGTTTTTGTCCCATCACACATGGCTCACCCTGTGGTCACAATGAGCACCATAATTACTGTCAGTGATACCTCTTTTTATAGCATGAACTTTAACACAATCAGTTTTACACACACACACACACACACACGTTTTACCTGGTTGTGTAGGTGCCAGGTCTGATAGTCCTCCTCTGTGCATTTCCTGCTGAAGATGGACTTGTAGTCGATCTTGATGAGCTGCCATTCAGAACGGTGGCTGAAGTGTCCAAAAAAGCTGCAGAGGCAAATGACAAACTTAAAAAAACACAATTACTTTAAATAATGGGCTGTATGACCTCACAAAATAATGTGAGACGATTAAAGAAGAATTGTGGTTTATTGCAACCAACCCCAAGCTAATCAATGTTTTTTTTACAATATGTGGTACATTGTTCCAATTTATGATTTTTCATTTTATAAATGCCCTGTGTAATGTCCATCCATACTTTTAAAGTTGGGCTCTCCGGTGATAACCATTTACCAGCCACTAACATTATAGCCATTAAATATTTATCTCTTTTGGACCATTCTTGTGGTACATATCCAAAATATATAGTCTTCATTTCTAGAGGGATTTCACATTTAAATGACAGGGCAGTCCCAGAAAACACAGTGGTGGTTTGCGTTTTGATTTCTGAGCAGGTGAATAAAATGCCTTATCATGTTCTTCCAGCCAAACTCCCTCAATTTCTGGTACACTTCCATTGGTACTTGCATATTGTTGTCCATTCTTCCTCAGATATAACGATCCCCTCTTTCTTCTCCCATTTTGTCTTAATGTATGAAGTGGAATGTGTTTTAAGATTTGACAGACCTTTATATGTGGATGAAATGATTCCTTTACCAGTATCTGAACTGTATGCTTTTCTAAACAGTGCCATCAGACATATACATGGTTTGGTTGCATTTTTCACCTTCATATCAACATAATGTTGCATTTTCGGATATCGATAAAAGTCTTCCTTATCTAATAGGTGTTTCTCTTTAAGCGTTTCAGAACTGAGCAGTGTGCTTTCTTTAATTGTAATGTATAGAGCTGTTATTCCTTTAGCTGTCCAGTCCTTAAATCTAGTATCCAAACTATTTGGTGTAAAGTCTGAGTCATATGCACACCAGTTAAGAACTACAATATCTCCCTACTTTTCTATTTCTGTTAACAACATCGTACTTTTCAAATGAACTGCTGAGATCTGGCAACAAAAATGAACATGAAATACAAGAAAGGACTAGACAGATGATCAGGATGGAAACAAGCCATGTGATTTTTTCCTACTTTATTTCTTATTACATTTTCCCCCTGTCTTCTTATATTGATGTTTAATTTCCATTTGACTTGTTGTTCCCACATCTCAGCAATAGCTCTCTTTCCTATCAAAAACTACAAAAATAAGACATTAGTTGTAATGAACTGGAATTATTCTTTAAAGGCCTTTTACTGTGAATGATGGATCCTACATGAACACGTGTTCAAACTGTGTCTGTTTTTCTTTTTCTTTTTTCACTGGTTTGAGGAAGGTTGTGGCAGTCGGGGGGTGGTTTGGTCCCCCTCAATGAAATCTCATCAAACCACACCCACACAATCCTGATGAAGCCTGTGAGCTTAGGTTTTGCTAGAACTCACAGTGACTGATTTTTTTTGCGTACCAAGCCGTGGCTATTTAATCATATACAGAGATATTTAAGATTTGAAGCCATGGTTTTAGGGGCTTTAAGATTGAACAACAGTGACTTTCCTGTGATCAAACCCATTTGTCAAGTGATCTAATATCCACAAAGGTCTGACTAACAGCCTACATGACCTGCCTCTCAGAAATGTGGCGTAATAAAGACTAACTACCAGAAAGCTTTGAACAGACGTCTTCTAAAAGTCCTTTATCCATCAAGCCTGCTGAGGGAAAAATAACTCAGGGGACCGAACAAAGTAGTGAAAATACCACTCACCTTTCACTCGGCCCACGACACCCCCCTACAAGGACAAAAACCCTTTTAACATGTCATTTGTCTCTTTTTGGATTTTTTTCTGGACTCACGTCATGATTTGGTTCTCGGCCCCGGCCTCCACCAAGACTCCGTCCACGAAAAGCGGCACAGAGGAGAAGCTGTGTTGGTTCCACTGCCTCCCCTCATCAAAGCTGACCCTGTGCATGTGTGTCACAATGTATTCTCATCACAAACCCAGCAATAGCAATGGCACAGAAACAGACGCTGTGTATTAGAGCCTGGTCATAGGGGAGGATTTAGGTGGGGATCAGAATGACTGGCTTGTCTCAACAGACGAGTCTCTGAGTCTCTGTGCAATTAGCTACTGTAGCTTTGGGTAAATATCAAATGTCTGAGCATTAAAAGGGGTATTTAAAAGACGGTCTGCCTGGTTATCAAAGCACAGATGCACAAAACTGCTTTCAGAGCACATGAAGAGAGTTAATGTTTTGGTGTCAAAAAGGAAAAAAAAAGCAACGTCACAGGTCCTGGGTAAAGTCTACGCCAGGGTGAAAAAAACAAGACCAGAATAGAACTGTTTCATGTTTGTCTACAAAACTGCAGAGGGAGAAGGAGACAGCAAAAAAAAATTGGACAGCTTTCATCATCGAGGCCTAGGCTCTATTTATTCTGACAGCTTATCAACATCGGTGCTGATGTGAGAACAACTAGGAGTACCTGAGTGTGACATGGGTTGAAACACTGCTGAGGCCTGTGCTTGGAAGAAAGAAAAATCCCCCCATGCTGCCTCTAAAACCCCCACTGTCTTCATTTAGCTAAAAGCATTTGCAACAGAAAAAGCGTTGACATGAACCTATTATGAGATTCAGGCTGGGGAAGTGTTTAACTTAACAGTGGCTGAGAAAGCAATACTGTTTCATAGCTGCTGTACAGTGGCTACGGAGATACACAAGCTTCTTTCTATCTGCCAATTTTTTTTCACCTCCTCTACCATCGTTCTTAAATTGGTTGGGAGACAAAAACCCAGCAGGCTACACTTCACTGGCTCTAAAACTAATTTCAAAATTGTTGCAAAAGCGACTGGAGAACAGATCTGGTCTCACTTGGATTAGCCTGCACTGAGGCAAAGCGCAGGCACGCGGTTTGGCAAGAGGGAAGCAACATGTTAATGAAAACACTAAAGGGGGGGGGGGGGCTCAGACTGCTGGCTGTTAATGATAAGTGGCTTCAAAAAAAAATCTCTCAAATTATATTGCCTGTGACTTTTTTTTTCTTTTCCAAGAGCCACAGTCAAAGTGCATCACTAACTGGATCGAGTGTCACATGCATGATATACCTGCTCTTTTTTTTTTTTTGGACCATAAGTGTTAAATTAATTAAGAATAGCTGCAGGAAATTGGAGAGGCAATTTAAGACGGAAAAAAGTTCTCTAAATGGACGTACCACAAGTGTCTGGTTGGCACAGATGGCTGTTTCACAGCGACGAGGGCCCCTCCTTTATCCAGAAACCACACGTTGTGCTCCTCTTCAAAAATCTGAAGAGACATATGCGGAAATTCATCCTTATAGTATTGACAAAAGGGACAGCGAACATTTTTGTTTCATAAAATGTGCTAGCAGCGGATGTCATTACATCTGGGAAAATTAACAGTTGCTGCCGAGAAATGGGAAGCCTCCTTTTACTCATTTCTGTCTGAAATCAAGGACCCGCTGTTTCAAAAAATGACTATAAATTTTTGATTTGTAAATCTGCTACTGTCATGACAGGCTTTTTCCATCACAGACATTTCCCAGGTAACAAATAACTTTAACGATGGCTCTATTATATTTCGGTGTCCCAGTAAGCCATTCCAAGTGCCAGTGAGCCCGAATGTGTAATAGCAGGAACCTGAAAATGGAGCAACTGAATGAAATTCATCCATTATTAATTTTATTTACACCTGTGCTTTTTCTACTGTGATGCGCCAAAAATGTCACATGAATTTAAGGCCTATTGTGAATGTGCCTTGCTGAATTGGAAGGAGAGTGGGTGGTTTGTTTTACAAGACACCTCAATCCAATACATTTGGAAATCCAGTAGCTTTCATGTCAACATTTCACACTGTTGTTCGGGGCCTGTCACTTGGCTTGATCTGAACGTGAATGTTGGTGTGAAGCTCACCTGTCTCCAGCTATTGCCAGCATCAGATGATATGAACATGCCAACGTTGTTGTAAGACAGCTCTGCTCCAATATTTCCTGCAGTGGGAACGCCAACAGAATATGTGACACAGCGAAAAAAAACAAAACAAAAAAAAAAAAACACAGTAAGATCACACAGATGAAGTGCCATATGTGTTTTAAATACATGCTGCGTAATCACACCACGTCAAGTGATTAATTTATTGGCTAGACTCCCAGATCGGCTTGGTGTGTAAACACATGTGAATAATACAAAAAAGACGCGGGGTTAATTCCTATGCATGCCTGCATTATTCAGGCAACATAATGTGGAGGAGGGTGGGCGCTTCCTTGGTTCTGGCAGTTTTATAGTTTTACAATGCCTCCAAAGCTTTTTCCTGCGAGTGTGTAGCTTCTTCTGCCGATCTGCTCCACTATCTTGGCCACGGCTCAGTAAATAGGCATGTGTTTGATCTGGATGGTGTTTGTCATGTTGGGGAGATGATCTCTGCACCAGCTGACGTCTTAAAAGGCGCAGTGGGCAAAGTGAATCGCAGTGCCAAAGCAAAGGCTTGGCCAGCACTACACACAGACACACACACACACACACACACACACACACACACACACACACACACACACACACACACACACACACTCAAAAGACACACTGCAAGCACTGCAGCGGAGATGTATGTTTATTCAGCATTCTCACACACCAAAGACAAAACAGACAGATCCAAAGACAAACACACACTCATGCGTGAACGCTCACACACACAAGCCAAAGGCAGACTTTTTTTTTTCGCTGACACGGCCACTGCTGCTAACACGTTTATTTTTTCTGAACTCGTCTCTCTTTCTTTACCTCAACTGTTTCAAACGCTCTCTCAGGCACAACGACACTGCACAACACAAACCGACACCGCGCACATGCACGATTGGCTGAGTTACTTGTCATCAAAACAAGTGGACAAAGTGATCCACAACCTGTTTACTGTGGAAGATGTGAAGATCCTGTGGTGCACCCAGTGTAGCTTAAAGAATCTTTGACCCAGACACTTTAATGAGAGTATATAAGATGACTCGGAGGATCACGTCGCAGCGCTGCACACTGAATATTTTCATGATTTGAAATGTAATTTTTATTTGGAGGGAAAAAGCTGAGGCTAGAAAATGTATATTTACAAATTGCTGTGGCGGGCTAGAAATGTGTTTCTATTTATCAATGCTCTGTGGTTTTACTCTTTTGTCTCACCTGTGGCAACTATGATCCCTGGTGCAGAGTTCTTGGTGGTTATTGTTCCTGACAAGTAAGGGTTCTCTGACATTTGCAGTTGGAGATGAAGTGAACAGAAAGGCTGGAAAAGACGAATAAACAACTGAACTGAATGCTGATTTGAAGAAAAGAAATACGTTAAAATACATTCACCCAGAAAGAGTTGACATGAAAACCATGACCCACACAAATATTTTTGGAAGAGTAAACATGAGTTTGAGTGTTGGATAAATTACATTAGCTGTGTCCCAATTCAGGGGCTGCATCCTTTGGAGGTTGCATTTGAAGAGCGATTGCGTCTCAGCAGCGCAACTATGCTGTCCCATTTTGAAGCCACTGTTGTCAAGGTTGCTAGGCGACAGGAGCTGGTTCAGCCTTCGTGGTCTATGATGGCTACGAAGGGCCACACCAATTGGGACACAGCTATTGTATTACATTCTGGGAATGCCGGGGGGATCCCCAAGGAGGAGCTGGAGAATGTCGCTGGGGAGAGGGATGTCTAGACTACCTCGCTTGACCTGCCGCCACCACGACCTGAGCCCAGACTAAGCTGTTGGAAATGAATGGATGGAGGGATGGAATATTCATTATAAATATAATATAGATGCATTCTGACAGTGCATCAGCTTTTTTAATTAACAGTTTAATAGCAGAGGAAAGGGAGTGTGGATACTTCATTTGAAATGATAGGGTCAGAACAAAATTGTTGAACAAAAAAAAACAAAAAAAAATTCCCAATTAGTCTCCCAAACAGAGCTAACTGTGCTTTCATAAGTTTTGCTAATTGCATTTAATCTGTCATTAATACAAAGAGCGATGGAATTTGCATTTACGTATGAAGCCAAGTCTCCGGGGCATGCACACAACAGAAGACAATTACATTTGTTCACAGAGCAGAAAAAAAAATGTGTCTGCTTTCATCTTTGCAGCAGACAGCATGTCACTGGTGTAAGGACATCAAGGGCAGTGGGACTGAACAGGGTAATCAAAAGGAATCTACAGCAGTAATTAAAATGTCACATGAATGCGCAATCACAGGGAACCTGTAAGCCACAGTACACGGCCCCAAAATCACCTCTTAAACAGCATGGAGTCCTCTTAATGTCTCAAACATGATTCTTCCTAGCAGTTGGCCTGTTAGCTTTAGTTGCAGGGAGGCTGTCTAATGAGGAAGGAGGTGCCGTCAACACATGCAGTAAATCTGGATCTGCAGTGCCTCAAGCACAACTTGCATTTCCCTAAGCATGCCATTAAAAAACAACACCTATATTATACACTAATATTAGTATTTCACCGTATGACCAAAACAGTATTTTACAGTATTTTATTTAATTTGATCATTGATTTAATTTAATTTGACATGCAGCAATTATCATAGCATTTTCTGATTTAAAGGGGTTGGATTAGTGCATTAGCTATTCAGTAGTTCTTTCTATTAAGACACAATTTATGAAAAGGGTTTACATGTTGTTATCAATGGCTTAATTAAAGACAACTTATAGCAACATTTGGGTTGACATGTTGTCAGAAACCTCTCTGGTTTGTGCATCTCCTTGTCAAGCATAACACTTCGTTAGCAACGGTAAAAAGTCATTCCCAAAATGAAAAAAAAAAAAATCAGCACAAATGTTGGTGATTTTTTAATAAATGGATTTTGTTTCTAAAGCAGATCCTCTTCAGTTCCCGATGAACTTAAGACCTAACGATTAGTGAAAGAGTTGTTGGTTCAACCTCCAACTCCGGGAAATTTAAAGAGCAGTACTCAACACCACTGAGGGGCCCTTGAGCATGGCTCTTAACCCCCAACTGCTCCAGGAATGTTGCTTGATGGTCAGCAGGTCAATTTATGATTGTAGTGGGCAGCGTACAGTTAAGAATGCATAAACCTGTGTAAGTGTGTAAGGGGGTTTCACCAGTGACAGTGCTGCCAATGATCAGTCAGGGCTGTAAGCAGTAGTCAGGTATGTGTGCATGTCATTTTAGCTAACATCACAAGATTTGCAGTTGTTAATGAGTAAACCTGTATATAGTTACATGCAAAAGTTTCCACTACATTCATTCAGTTGTGGTACCATGACAACCCCTTGTGCACAATAACAAAGTCTTATTTATCTCATTGTATTGGAACATTGTCACAGCAGGAGAACAGTCACTTTCTCTGCAGCTTCACTAATCATTTGTTGCAATCAATTCCATCATAACAATTCATTCTAAACTCTCATTTTTGATTTTTACACTCCATACATGAGCACACAATCTTTCAAGCTGTAGTAAATATGAAGTGTCTTACCAGTATGCAGTGGATGTCGTTTCCGTCCAGGTCAGTAGCAGGGGCCTGCAGGAGCCTCCAGTCCCGGCCCTTGTTGTAGGTGATGTAGGTCTTCACTTGGTTGTCTTGCCTTTTGTTAGCGATTAACATGCCTTTAATTCCGGCCACCTGATGAACATAGACACATAACAGATTGAATCTCAGCGTTACCCTCTTAATGCAAATCAGTAGGAGTATTTTATATCTATCTAATGCTCCCATAACAGTTCAGTTCTCATTTGCAGATGAGGAATCATACCCAGCGCTCTAATCAGAAAGGGCATTTTGTGTATTGAGGCAACAATTTTCACAGCACCAGTTAAATGCAAATGGTGTGCTTATCCTTTCTTGCTGTGTGTGACAGTCTGGCAGACACCATAAACAGAGTCAGCTGCATTTTGTTACACAGTGTTCAGTGCTATTTGTCAGTAGAGACCATCGTGCGATGGTATCGTAGCAGCCATGACGCCCGTCGGCATGTTGACGTTCCAACTCAGTAATCATGGGTTGGACCACGCCCAGATTCATTTTGATCTCAACTGCCCACCTGTATAGTTTCATAACTGTGCAGTTGTGATACCATCACAGTGACAATATCTGTCCACAGACAGAGAGACATAAAAACACCTGCCAAAATACTCAAAAGTGCATCTGTGGTAGTTCCTGCTACAGTAGATGAAGATGTCTCCAGGAGCACATTTTGCCATGATGAATGACGCACACATGCACACACATGCACACACACATGCACACACACACACACACACACACACACACATACACACACACACACACAGACAAGGTGAAAACAATACCAGCCACGCTGTCGTGGCAGGTAATGACATTACCTTGACTTCATGAAAGAAGCCTCCATATAAAACGGTGACGTACGTCCCCATATGACTGCTGCCGAAGTTCTGCCGATTCTGAGTTTATTTATAAACCATCCTGTCAGTGGTGATTAACCGACCAAACCGATTAATTGGTCGCTCTATACTATAAATGTAATCTACCCCATGTAATATTGGGTTCGATTCCGTTGCTTGTATATAGTTTCAAAATTACCTTTCTGAAAGATTTCAGTGTGTCAAATCTGGAAATATCCAATCACATTTTTTACCAGTAACAAAAGGTGTCCCACAAGAATCAGTTCTGGGCCCAGTCTTATTTACAATGATGATGTTGTCTCTTTTCTAACTGAATGTATGACAGTACTTTGTATTGTTTTGCTGACTCTTGAAGGGATATGTTATGTTTACTACTGTATGCTTTGTATGATTAAAAAGGCAAGTCAGCCTTAAACTGATGATTATGATTGTTTATGAACATTGTGACATGTGAACATTAAACATTGTGACCCTGATTGCCGTTTGAGATTGCAGAATGACGTACAGGGACAGACAAGAGTAGTAGACAGTACAAGTATGACATGTTTTAGATAACAGGTTCAGGTCAGAGTGGTGTGAGGAGAGAAGAGGCGGAGTGACCCTGTGACAAGAAAGTACTGCATGCTGCTTAGACAGGCGAGAGGAGAGCAGGGTGGTCCAGAGCTCTGTAAGCAATCTCAAACTTATATGCTTGACTATACTTTTAATAAATTAGACGTGTTGAACTTTATCTGTTGTCCTGCATACTTCATCAAACGAATGCGCGAGTCCTGTTTGGTTATATATGGATCTGGACTCAACACTCTGCACATCTTGCTGTTGAGAATCTACAACATTATTTTAATGCTACTCAAGATGCACTTATAAATTTAAAGCTGGTACCAATTTCTTTTTTTTACTAGAGCAAGAGATATTGATTTTAATAGTCTACACCTATCTACACTAAATGGTAGCAGTATTGAAAGAGTTACAGAGTATAAATATCTTGGAGTTTGGCTTGATGAATCATTTACATTTAAACATCATATCCAAAATCTCATCATCAAACTGGGGCAAAAACTCGTTTATCATTCTGCCCTCAGATTTTTTTTTTATTGGAGATCCCTATGACACTCACCACTGCATTCTGGTCCTCTCTGGCGCAGAGACATGATAAACACCTGTACCCTTTCATCCATGAAGTCAATATTGGACATTCATCCCCCAATCTAACATCTATGCTGGACTGGACCATAGGACCCTACCTAACTTGCTGTAGTAGCTCTCTCATGCTTCAAGTCCTGCGTGTTTACTCTAAACTTGGAAACCTTTACCTGAAATCTGATATATTTCTATGTGATCACTCAGAATACAGTCAGCCAATCAGAAGAGAAGCTCTGAGCCCCTGTAAAATATGGGACCTTTAATCTCATCTACACACCTGTAAAGTGACCATGGTGACAATATCTATCCACAGACATATAGACATCTCACAATTACTCAAAACAGCCTCTGTGGTAGTTCCAGAAATCTCTCCACACACACACACACACACACACACACACACACACACAGTCTCACAAGGTGTAAACAATACTGTACAAGCCACAACGTCGCAGCTGGTAAAGACATTACCTTGTTTACATAAAACAAGCCTCCATGTAAAAGGCATTGTCTGTCCTCATGTGACCGGTAGAGGCAGCACAGCCATCATCCAAAGTTCTGCCGATTCTGAGTTTATTTATACCATCCTATCAGCCAAACTGATTAACTGGCAGATCTCTGATATACACGGCCCTCATTTTAATCATCTGAGATCAGTACAATACACATCAGTGCCCATGTTCATGGTAATAAAGGAAAATGTCAGCTAGTGTAATGGTGTGTTACTGATGTGATTTTTGAAATCAGAAAAACTACCATGGTGAAAACTCACATCAACATGGTTAGGGTTAGAGGAAACATCAGGGAGACTCGGCCACATGTCTGAGCCTCTTCAACTACAGACCTGTAAAGTTTCATGGTTGTATCTTGCACAGTATCATGGTGGCAAAATCTACCCACAGACAAAAAACAATGATGCATTTACTCCAAACAGCCTGTATGGTAGTTCCTGCTATAATAGATGTCTCCAGGACCATATTTCGCCATGATGGCAGATACAGACTCACAAGGTGAAAACAATAATGTACCAGCCACGCCGTCACAGCTGGTCATTATATCCTTACATGTTTCAGCAATCCAGACAGGACAAAATGATGACTGACTGTTGAGAAGTGACACCTTATCTGTTTTCACACAGTCAGAGTGACTCTCCCAAAAACACACACATACACACAGTTACACTCGTATGGACACACACTCTTCCAAATTCCTCCCTGCAAGTTGTCTCTCAGGGATTAGACACATCCTTCAACCAAACCAAAGCATGATACAAGGACAGTCTCTCCAAATGGTTGCCATAGTGAGAGGCTGCAGTTGGATGTGTGTCCCTCCCTGAAGGGGCACGTCTGTATAAGTGGCACTAATAGGCAGCACATTTGACAGTGTCATAGAAACATGGTGCTCAGGATGGATGCAACTAACGAGGGTCCTCTCGTCTCTATCCAACCTGACCTGTCATTCACTGCAGTAATTATTTATTGCCTCCACCTCCTCAACATGTACGGACGTGCAAACACACACACACACACACACACCTGCATGCAAACAAGGAGAACCACTCGTCCCCACTAGCATACATTTCACTCAATCCATCCTTCACACCACCGACACTCTACTGTCTTAATGACAAAGTGAACGATGCAGATGCAGGTCTCTATCCTACAGAACAGATTACTCTTAGCAGAACAGCATTAAAGGGAGTCAGCAACATTTTAGGGAACTCACTTTGTGCCTCAGTGCAACAACGATTTAAAGCGGTTCTGTTATTTGTTGCGAATGAGCAGTAATAGAAAGGAGAATAAAACATGATGATTGTGCTGCAGTGTGTGAGCAAAGACAATGAACACCCAGCTGGTTTTAATGATCCCTGCTGCCATCGGTGGAGCATGAGTCATAACTCTGACCAAGTTGTGAACAGTGCAAAATGTTTTAAAGATCCTCTCCAATGAAATTTAAGTTTTTAACCTTGTTAACATGCTCATGTGTTTTTTTTTTTTAATATAACACGAGACATATCGTGAGCAAAATAAGCAGTAACACTATGACTAGTATTTTCTCCTTGGAACTGCACTGAACCAATGACAGTCTCAAAAAATCTTCCTGTATTCTAGTCACCGATTTTAGTCACCAACAAACTCCTCACTCCACTAACTATCTAGATACTCTCTGCTCTTTCACCTGTCAACCTAGCTCAAGCAGCAGTGGTGGGTGGGGCATAGCCTGATCCAGAATTATTCAATGAGCGAGTAAAAATAGATGAGCTTCCAGCCCGAGTTTTCCATTTTAAAAATTATGTTAAACAAAATATTAATAATAGAGTATGTTTACATAGCTTCAAACATGTCTGGAGAGGACTTTTTTTGTCACACAGCCTGTTTTGAGGGAGAAGACACAGCTCGGACATCTGAACCTCTGTAAATGCATTCGCCCCAAAAGACATCTCTATTTGCTGATACTGAATTCAGCACTGGACTCTGTTGACTTAGTCTAGTTATCATACAATAGGGAATTCTTAAATAAAACATAAGGAGGCTGATTTTATTGGTCAGCATTTACTGCAAATGGAAACTCTGTGCATGACCCTCTTTTTGCTTTTTAGACAAATCCAAATATAACCCACATGTCCACATATAGGAAAAATAAATGCAACCACTGCATTTTATATAGCGTGCCACAACATCGATGCAAATTCCATTTACAGTATCTGTGAAGCTGTGCTCCCAAAACAAATCCCTGTACATTTAAATAAAACTTCAATTAATTATTATTTCCACTATCAACTGATTGTTTAATTCTTGTCTGGAATAAATGTTTGCGTTGCTTGGTTTCATCTTCACACAGTTGTGCGGGATTAGACTAATAGTCTCTACTGACAACAATCCACTTCGTGTCTCCAATCAGTCGGAGCTGTTTATAGTGAGGCAACAAAGAGATAAATAAGTTATGATACTGTCAATCCAAAACAATCAGTGATAACTGTCAGGAAGCCACCTGCTAAACCACCCCTCAGACTGAAGTGAAGTGCAGTGGGTGATGTATAGCCCCGATGTAAACAGAAAATTTGTTTGCACAACAAAGGCTCATGATTACAGAAACTGCCCTTATCCAATGTGATTGTCAATAAATTAATCCTTCTCATTTAGAGGATAATTGTCCAATTTTCTGTACGGAAATAGCATTATCAATTTTAGGAGCAAGAATGCAAAGAGAACAAAGGCCTTCTGAGAAGATACATAACTTCAAAGCGGAAGAACAAAACAACTTCCACATACTTTGCTGATTCGCCTCCGGGCTGACCGGAGCCGAGCCTTGTCTTTGGAACATTACGTCTGTGAAGTGCAGTTTGTTAGGGTCTAATAGCAATAAATGCGATGAGTTCCACAGCATATATCTTTTGATGTGTATTGGGTGTGATCTATCAGAGACAGCAGTGTATCATCTGGCTCTTGTTTAGGTTCAGATCAAGAACAGAGCTGTGACCGTGTGACAAATACAATTAAAACGCCTTATCATCTCATGCCGTGTGTGGAAATGCTTTAACTACTGCTGCATGGTAATGGGAGCTGCACACACTCAGACCTACACACACACACACACACACACACACACACACACACACACACACACGACATACTGTGCAAGAGAAGTAATGGCATTGTTAATTACCACACCACTGCCACTGCTGCTGGCCAATATCTCACTTCCCTCACTCTCTCAGTCACACCTGCCAGTACAGGAGTGATAAACTGGGTTCACCAGGGAGTGGAGGAGGAGGGAATTCTACTTTCCTGCTGAATGCTAATGCAAACACATGCGATATCTAACCAGTAAGCTACCAAGGTCATCATTATATATATATGTTAACTATAAATCAGACTATATGAAAGGATTAGAGGGGCGTCGAATCCATAGAGAATGGTCACCAGTCTGCTGTTCCCCTAAGCACTACAGAGCATTTTAGCCTATGTTCACATTACTACGTTTTAGTTCCAAGACGTATCTCTTTTGCTATGTTTTCGCCTGGCGTCCACACTACTCCAGAGTTTCAAGTCTTTTTGACTTTTGGAAACGCTGCTGGCCCCCTTTTAAATTCCAAAAGTCTGGGGTTGTGTTGTTGTCTGGACGGACAAAAAAAGATATCTTTGGAAACTATGACGTAGACAGCAATGGTCGCTCCCTGATTGGGTCTGACCAGCCTCGACTACCAGTGGTGAAAGCTAAATGATAAACAAATTACATGCATTACTGACATTGTTGTCTGTGCTAGCAGCTGTTCTTCAGTTAAATTCTGCATTTTAACACTATAACTGTTTTTAAGTTTCCTTGTTTGTAGTATTTAGTGCTACTAATCAACTGCAGAGTAGACACTCTGCTTCCTGTTTACACCGGCTTGTGCTTGCTCAGTGTACTTGAATGGTCATGTAAATCCGTGTTTTCAGGTGTGTTTATATGGACGGAGATCGTTTCTGATACGGAGCTAAAACGGTCGTCTGGATGGAGATTTTTTATAAACGGCATTTTAAAACGAAAACATATTAGTGTGCACATAGCCTTAGTATCTTTCAGCTCATTGTTTTGGTTTGAGGACATGCAACAGCAGTGGTTTGGTTTTCATCAACTACATTTTTAGCATTAAAGCTCTGTTAAACCATCTGTTAAATCCACACAGCACCAAACAACCAACAGACAAAGTCAGTGACTGGCTGGTAAACACAGCCGAGCATTTAGTGGCTAAAGACCAGATATTTTTTTTCTCAGGAAATGTGAAATAGTTGGTGCAGGCCAAAACAGAGTTAAAAACGTATCTCTGTTAAAAAGCCACAACCTATCCAAGTATTGTTGCTGGGCATGTCCACCCCTTTATGGCCACAATTTGTCATCTTGGCTTGTCATGGCTTCTTTGGCTACTTCCAGCATGATCATGCTGGTTGACAGGCATGTTTACATTTGTATAAGAGGTGGGCCTTTAAAATGTAGTAGTCCTTGTTCCAAAGAGGAATATACTGCAGAGATTGAAAAGACAGAAAATTCAGCAGCAGCAAAGTAATTGCTGGGTCACTTGTTGATTAACAGCCGTATTGATGCACTCTTCACAGACACTCTATGGTTATTTTTTGTGCAATTACCCACCAAACATCCTGTCTGCTGTGTTTTGGTGCATGTATGTACCTGTGCATTATGGTGGATCTGAAGAAGCAGTGGGGAAGTAATAGTCCCTGTAACTTGCCATAGATTCAATCAATGAGAACCTCACTGTATATGTCCCCGTAGGGGGACCAATTTCATCAGGTGCCTACCTCGTAGAGGTCTAGCATCTGGTTCCCTCCGATGCCCCTAGTGGTCTTAACATTTTCCATGGCCAAGGTGAAGTAGATCCCTCTGGTGTCAGACAGGTAGAGGTTATAGGTGTCGTTCTGGTTCCACTCCTGCACTGCTGCAAATACCTGCTTCTCATCAGTGCTGACAATGTGTAAATCCTATCAGAGAGCAGGGAGAGATTAAGAGGAGTTATGACTGGAGGTGGAGAGGTGACGGATTAGAACATGCTGACCCTGTGGGACTGGTCATGAGATCAATGCTGTAGTGTGAATATAAATGGTTGATGAAATATGGTAAGGGATAGCTTACTCAGGGACTCACTTTGAATGTGGTGCTACTACTAAAAATACGACTTTAGTTAACCAGCTTTTAAGGAAAGACAAACTGAAAAATGTATATGCATATTTTCAACCATATATCTACATATATTTTTCCACTGTGACAGCATCAAATTCAAGTCTCTGTCATCCAGCAATTAAGAACATATCATTGAGTCTTATATGGTAAAATACTGAGTAATAAGAAACTAGATACTTACCTTAGGCAGGGAATATTTGGGCAGTTTGATTTGTATAAATGAGTCTCTCTTGTAGGACACATAATAGGTGGCTCGTCCTAATGTAGGAACCTACACACATTAAACATGAAGTACAGTTAATTGCATATATTGAATACTGCATACAGCATTTCTCACCCTCTGGTATCTGGAGCTTTGGTTTAATTTTAGCTTTGTTTTGGCAGCATTTGATTTCCACAATGTCTCTTGGTACTGCTATGATGGAGCAAATATAGAGGACACCTTGTAGTGAGACCTCATGTTTAACCTCATCACTGACACCATATCGTATCTTATCCAATCGATTAAGGTGGTGGGTGTAGGCACATACATCAATCTCTTGCTCTCTTCGTCCTGCTCTGCTTTTCAAGGCGCTGCTGGATACACGGGGTATTTCTTTTTTGGACTTGGCCATTTATAGCGATCTCTTGGCTTGCATTCAAAGGATGCTGCCCTCCCCAGGTGTCAATGCACTTGGTGGTTTCAAAGTGGACTTTGGTAAATATCTCGTAGAACAATCAATAGTCTCATTATTCTTTGTCAAGAGAAATCTTTAAGTTGCCTACCCGAGCCTCATCTGCTGTCTAGGAAAAAAAAAGTCATCCTTAATGATCTAGACCCCTTGCAAACACTCCAAGCTGTTAGTTGTTAGCTTATGCAGCAAGAAAACACAGGGATGGTGGGTGTTTGAGAGATGTCATTAGCCTCGAGGCAATGGAAACCAAGCACTTTATACACACACACACACACACACACACACACACACACACGCACACACACGCACACACATAGAGACACACAGAGCAAAGTGAGACTGCAGCATCATAACCCACTTTTCCCTTCTATCAATAACAAAATGAAATTCATTTGAGGAAAACCTTCAAATCAAACTTGTGGCTCTCCGCTGAAGAGAAGCGATATCAGTATTAATGTTGTATGACAGGGCCGATTCTTTTACTGATCTTGTAAGTGCTCTGAATGGCTCAGAAGAGAGAAAACAAGCTCTGAGAGGAAATATAGCGGCCTAGCAGTGAGCACTGCAGAACAGTCCCACATGCAATCGAGTAAAGGAGCAGGAGATCGATGGCGGGGTAACCAGAGGCGGTTTGAACTTTAAGAGGAATTGGTATGATTGATTTTCTTTTTCCCATCCCTTTCAGGATCCTTCGTCTGTGACGCGTACGTGTTAAAATGTGGAGGTCCTCGAATTGAAGGGGAGGTTTAGGTTGAGTGCTTGTGAGTTTACTTGAAAGACTTCAGAGAGGTCAAACAGGATTGAAGGATCTTTGGAGAACAACTCTATTTCTTTGTCTAATGTGCTGCCAAGGGCGGTAAGGGTTCCAGAGGAAGCACTTGCCTGTAGGTGGCTCAGGTAAGTAGGTTTTTCTGAAAAATCCGTTCTCTGCTGAACAACTGGAAGAGCACCATTACAACAACTACTACAACAGAAAATAATATTAAAGGCAGAATTTTGTAATCACTATTACTATTAGTATAATGTCCTCAATATATTCTTAAAATAGACATTTGATGGCACACAGGTACAGTCATGACCACAGCAGAGTGATTCAGGTACGCAATATTAGCACAGGCTGATGTTAGACTGTGAAGCTTGGTGTACTGTGGAGAGGTGAGAGGTTCGGGGTGTGGAGGATTTTATAAATGATGGTTACTAGTTTGTTGTAATAGTGTCAGGCAAGGATTTCGTAAGACATACAGTAGGTCATCTACTCTCATCATCTACTCTCTGGAGGAAGATATTTTTTCAGACTTTCTCAGAGCCAGCTGTTCCTAGTCTGGCCTTAAAGCCACTTTTACAAGAAGATAGAAATAATGACGAGATAAACACAAAACAAAGCCAGATACTTTTCCCACGTAAACACTGGTGCTGAAAACATCAATTTGGAGGTAAATTTGAATAAAATTGGTGTTGTTGTGGATGAGCTGTGTAATTATTCTGACTTTTCCCATTGACCTTCCAATGCAACAAACCTAATTAGCACAATGTCAAAGTAAATAATATTCATGCTGTAGATGAAATTAAAATACAACCCTAAATTAAATCTGTGTTACTTGGAATTCAGGACATTACCATGTCAGACTTTTTTCTGTCACAGAAATCATGATTAATATGACAGACCAAGCAGTGGCTAGGATGAATATTAAAACTAACCGATTTTTACGTATTTTCTTTTTGCCGAGCAAAATCATTTGCATCAGAAATACTTTGCATGAGACCTACGTAGAAAACATCCCTGTGATTTTGTGGCAGTAGAGGTGAAACATTTTATTACCTGTTTTATCATTCATTCATTTATTTATTTTTGTATGAATGATCAATGAAATATCTGTGTGTGATTTAAAACGTCTCCTGCAGAACAAAACCTTTGACAAATGTATGCCCAACTCTCAGCTCTGACCAGCTTCATCTTCATGTCATGTTGCTCTGTGTCCTTTATATCTAAGTATAAATGTGTTTGCTAACACGTTAGCTAAAACTACGTAAAGCTGATCACTGTTGAAGCTTGTGTTCCTGTTTGTCATTCTGCCCCTTAGTGTTAAAAATTAGCTAAAATAGCTTAGCTTAAATCAAGGCCAAACATAATAAGTCATGAGAACTAACATAATACTAATAAAATCCACACACATTTCATACAAGATAGCTAAGCTAGCTATAGCAGCTCCCCAATAAGTAAGCTGCATTTTACTCAGGGTTGCTAATGTCTACATAGCATATTCCATCATGTACCATGTAGTAAGTGGGGCTGAGTGTTCAGAGCCCTACCTGTATGAATATGTAGTCGTCTTGAACCACCAAAGAGCTGATGTCTACGTATCCCGGGAATGGGTAGTTCCTGTTAGCTTCTGTGCACATCTGAGCTTTGCACGTGACATACTGCACATCTGTCAAATAGAAAGACATACAGGATGCATGAGAAGTTTATGACTAGTAATATTATTTTGCTCCTTGTAGTGCATCTTCATATATGAGGCCGTATTAAAACCTTACCTGTAACGTGATAAACTGAGAGCATCTTTATGTAGTAACTGTTTTTCTCTGAATTACATCTTATGATGTTTAAGTGTCTTACTTGAGTAAGTATTCTTTTTGCACACTGTATTGTGTTTTGGGCCTATACAGAAGAAGATTAGGGTCACATGTGAATATCTTTTTTAGATTCAGACTTTAATTTTGGAATTATAACTTTAAAGTCAGAATTCTGAAAACAATTCTCATGTGGCCCTAATGTGAAAGAAATATATATCTTTTTAGAAAGTCGGATGATAAAATAGTCAGAATTCTGACTTTAAAGCCAGAACTGTAGATTGTATTTATCTATTTTTTTTCACATGTGGCCCTAATCCTCTTCCTTACTTGTAGATTTAATTTTCCCTGCACAAAATTGCCATCTGTGCCCATCAATCTTGGTAGGCCAAGCTTTGCCTGGCATCCTCAGGTCTCTCCACAGATGTACTTTGAGGTTTAAGGCTGGGCTTTGGCTGGGTCACTCTGGGACAGAGACTCCCAAAGCCACTCCAGCACTGTCTTGGCTGTATGGTCAGGGTCTTTGTTGTGCTGAAAGGTGAACCATAGTCCCAGTCTCAGGTTGTGTGCACTCTGGAACAAGCTTTCCTCAAGGACTCTCTGGATTTGGCTGCATTTCCTTTCCTCAGTTCTGACCAGTCTCCATGTCTATGCTGATGAGAAGCATCCCCATAGCATGATGCCGACAGGTGATGAGCACTGCCTGGTGTTTGCCAGGCATAGTGCTTGGAGTTCTTCCCAAAGAGTTAAATTTTTGTCTCATCAGACCAAATACTCTTTTTCCTCATACACCCAGAATCCTTTAAATGCCATTTGGCAAACACTTAGCAGGGTGTCATGAGCCTTTTTCTCAAACTGGCTTTCATCTAACCACTCTACCATGAAGGCCTGATTGATGGAGTGGTGCTGAGGTGGTTGTCCTTCTGGCAGATTCTCCCATCTCTGCAGACGACTTCTGTTACTCTGACTATTGGGATCTTGGTCAAGACCGGTCTTGCCTAGTTACTCAGTTTGGCCAGACAGCCAAGTACGGGGAAAGTCCTGGTGGTTCCAAACTGTGGTGCCTTTTCACAATATTATTATTCTTGGACTACATGGCTTGGTTTTTGTAATGCAGTGTGAAAACTGGGCTCTTGTATACACAGGTGTGAGCCTTTCTAAACTACGTCCAATCAATTCAATTTGTCACAGATGGACCCCAATCAAGTTTTAGACACATCTCAAGGATAATTAAAGCAAAGAGGATGCACCTGACCACAATTTGGAGCCACAGTGAAGGGTCTGAATACTTGGATAAATGAGAGACTCAGGTTATGAGTTTAATAATGTTTTGTCATTATGGATAATTGACTGTAGATTGAGGCCAGACATCGCAATTCTATCCATTTAAAATTAAATCTACAACATTATAGAGTGTGCAGAAAGTGAACGGGCTTGAATACTTTGTGAAGCCACTGTATGTAGGGTTGTTTTCCATCTATTTGGACTAATTTTCCTCTATGCAGCACCACACAAAAGCTCCCTCTCTCTCTGTCTCTGCGGTTATATGAGAAAAAAGCAATGCTCATACCTCAATGACACTACTCTAACATCGCAGGCTGGCATAAACAGTTTCACCTATGTCACCTTGTTGGCACTGCCTTTCAGAGTTATGGAGCTGACATTCAGCGAAGTGAAAAGGAAGAGAAGAAAGGCCGTATTAATCAAGACTCATCCACTAGGTTTATTGGTGGGGCAAGCCAGTACCATTTCCCCAGGGATGCCTTCTGTACTCCGGGAGGAATTCATTCCTATAGAGACCTGTTCATTACTTCTCTATCAGGTGTGTGTGTGTGTGTGTGTGTGTGTGTGTGTGTGTGTGTGTGTGTGTGTAAGAGACACTCACTTCCATCTGGTGTGTGAGCCTCCATGTGTACCAGATCCGGCTCCTTGTCTAGGCCCGAGACAGACCTTGGAGAGAATGACAAACCATGGAGGAATACGTAAACATAATGACAATGAATAGAAAGGGGTGTAAAGGATGAAAAAAAGACAAAAGAGTTGTCAGTGCAAAGAGAGAGTGGAGGAGGGAACAGAAGAAAAGGGAGAAAGATCTAGCAGAGGCATTCTGCTAGAGTTACTGATGATATCTTTAACTTAATAAGGAGAATACAGGAAGGTTTCCTTCATATTCCAAATGCCATATTATACCAAGCACATCCACTGCAAATCAAGGCTAGATCCCTTCAGGCAAAATGTAACAATACAAGTAGACTCCTCATCCTCATTACTGAGTGGGTGGTGCAGGGTCACCAGTATACAAGCATGAGTATGTCTCAGTAAAATCTTGCTTTCTTGCTCATTTCACTGCTTATGGATTATACTGGATAGATGCAGCTTTTCCATTGTGGGGATATTTCATATCCCTTGGAGGCTGATGAAACCATTGTCTAAATGCAGCCAACTGGAGGTCTGCCTAGCCATTGCTAGAAAACCCATCCGGTGTTTAGATGCCCTTGAATGGGCTTTGGCGGTGAAGGGCTGAGCCGGCGATGGATTGTGCACATTATTTAGGATTATACCACAATGGCACGGAAGCAGCACCAGATTTATGCAAGCTATGGTGGATATAGCCGACGGCAATCCCAGGCACACCCCAGTCTGTCTCTTATACACATCTTAAACATGAAAACACAGCAAAACAGAACAACAACCAACAATTCAACAAATACACAACAGTTAAGACAATAAGTACACAACAAAGTGTTCCAAATAAAGTTCTAGGTGAGTGTATGTCAGCTGCAGTAAAGACTAACTATCCCCAGTGTGGTCCAAAAGTCTGAAATCACTTTCCCATTCAATGTAAGAATCATTCTTAATATGTTATATTGTTTTAAATATGATGTTGATCTTATAGTTTGTGGTTATTGACTGATTGTCAATTTTCTTGAGTGTGTGTCCACATTACACTGACTCAGACATGCCCCTTTGTACCCATTCCTGTTTGACACAATGAAAAAAACTATGTTACTGTCCCTTCTTTTGTGTTACCAGAGGAATCAGTTTAATGCTTTGTAAACTTCCTCTCCTCCATATGCATACAATCTGATGTAATTAGCAGTGGAATGCTAACAATAGCAAGGACAATTAGTGCATTTTTTTTTTTTTCATATTAGTCATTTTTTCTAATATACAGTACTGGGAGCATATCGAGACAGAAAAGGCCTA